>NC_134484.1:156440750-156710834 GCF_040206685.1 Ascaphus truei
GTACAGCACATTAAACTTGCTAAATATTATACATACTTTAGCTTAATTTTCAGAGTGAAATCAAGCACAAAGTACTTGTACTGTACATCAAATATATTATGACTAGAGATATGCCAAACTGGCACATATTGGATTTTGCTTATTGTTAAACAGGCGTACAGTATATTGGACTTTTGCATCTCATGAAAATTTTGAAAAGTCGTCAACATTCACAAATTTTCAGCAAGCTTCAGTAAATGTGCTTGAAATACCATAAAGAGGGCACATTACTACATCATTTTCCTATTGCAGCCTATTATTGTGGTGTGGTATGCATCTATGGATGAGAATATGAGTCTACTGAGACTGCCTGAAGCATACTGTTTGCATGAAGCTAATGCTTGATGATGAATGATGATTCTCTGACTTTACAAGTTGGGGGAGGATCCTGAAGAATAACGAGCATCTACCCGTCTGAGAATGCAAGGGAACCTGTACAAAGCTATTCCTATTGACGCTTTGACTATTGCTACTAAGTGCGCAATTGTCTCCCATTCAATCCCGGATGAAATAGAGTGTCTTCTTGCTTCTTCAGCGCCTTCCATCTAGCTACTGTAGCTCCCTTTCCCCGTGTGTACTGGAAACAATGTGTGGTGTGATACCAGAGGGGCTTAAAGGAGGCCTGGGGTGACTGCGTTCTATCTGGTGACAGCGCCTCCACCTGTGAGGGATCCTGGTGCAGCTGGATAACCCCTTCACAGGACCAAATACAATAACACAAGGCCCCACAGTGCAATACCCACACCAGCATAACACCACCGTGATGGAATCCCCAAAGTACTGAGGTGCCCTGGGCGCCTAACCACCCTGTGTCAACAGTACCAAACCCACCCAAGGTGTGTTGAGTAGCACTACCAACAGTGTGTGTGTGGCCGTTGGTGCACGTGTAGAAACCTCCCTGGGCACTCCTCCTGTACCCAGGTTCCGCTGACCAACAAAAAAAAGGATCCTTCTGATCAACAAAAGTGTCCGCTTCTGCCTGGGGTGAACTCCCGCTGGAGGGTCTCACCATAAGAGTCTTTAAATAGCTGGTGGTCTGGTTTCAGACCACAGGCCTCAAGTCACTGCGTGGTGCTTCTCATTGCTGCTGTGCCTGTCTCTATCATAGTTAAGGTGTGCTTCCCTTTCTAGAGCCTTCCCTACAGCACCACAAGCTGGTAGGGCCTAGCTGGGGCCCAAGGGGCAAACCTAGGCCTAGTCCAGGGAAGCATTGCTCCCCAGACACTACCTCTCTAGTTGCCTCCTGGTCTTCGACTGGCATGGTCCCTCTAAAGCGCGCCAATTGTACCTTTCTCTGCCTCCATGGATCCTGCAGCCCTATTGGCTGTAGTTGCCCCACCTTACTAACATCACCTCAGGCTGCTAGAACTTGTAGTCCCATAGAACATGGTACAGAGATACTGTATTGGCTGCAGCACTTTGGGACCCTCTGTGCATGCGTGAAACTTTTATTGCGCATGTGCCAAAACAAGATGGCCACCGCCTGCGCTCCGAGCACCTGAGTGCTCCCCATACTAATGCTGGTCCGCCTGAGCTCCGGCGGCAGCCTGTAGCTCAGCAGTGCATTGGAAGGCAAGAAGGAGCCCCGATCACCACTGCAGCCGTTCTGCCCCCTTCCCCACCTGGCTCGGCTACACTACCTTGGAGTTTTTTCCATATTCCATGTACTGTAGATAAGTATTCTTGTACCTGTTGTACTATTTGTGTCTTACTGTTAGTTCTGGCTATATAAAACCTTCTGTTTATTAAATACTTGCATGCTGTCTTGTTCTTATACAATCCTTGGTAGTCTGATCAACCTTGATCATGACACAAGCATTCTAGCATTATATTGCCTTTCTTTTTCATAAACTTTTACATCCTTAACAATGTCTGCTTTACTAATGAATGAGGGAAAAGGGAGACCAAAAGCGCACCAGCACAAACGGAGCAGGAAGGACCCAAAACGAAAAATAATTAAAAGGGCACTTTAATGTGACAAAAGACCCATCCAACGCGTTTTGAACATCACAGCGTTCTTTTTCAAGGATAAAACACAATGTGATAACATCCATTATATACCCTCTTACCTGTGGGCCGTTTCGTGCCAAAAATTGGAACCTGATGACGTCATGACGCTGCGCGCGTCATCGCGCATGCGCAGAGATACCAGAAATATCAATTTTTCAGTCGGGGTTTTATTTTGGACACTATTCACTTTTTACTCACGCACAATTTCTTCACATTTAATGGTAAGTTTTATTTGCAACTTATTGGCACTGCTATGGGCACAAGTTTTGCTCCTTCTTTTGCTAACTTATTTATGGGATGGTGGGAAGCACTTTTTATTTATTCAAGCACCAATTTATTTCGCCACAATATTGTTTTTTTATAAAAGATTTGTGGACGATCTTATTATTATTTGGAGAGGGGATGTTATCACACTTCACGCTTTTGTATCTTATCTAAATAACAATCTCTATAATTTAAAATTTACATTAAATTTTCATTTTCATCACATTGAATTTCTGGATCTACAATTATTTGTGGACATTGACAAAAAAATCCAAACGGACGTTTATAGGAAACAAAACGCCAGGAATACCTTTCTTAGGGCGGACAGCTGCCACCCATCTCACTTCATAAAGGCCATACCAAGGGGACAGTTCCTCAGGCTGAGAAGGAATTGTTCCACTTTCAGTGGTTTCCTTTCTCAGTCTGAGGAACTTACAAGGAGATTTTTGGAAAGGGGATACCCTAAATCACATATAGCCATCGCTTTTGAAAATGCGTTACATACAGAGAGAGCATCATTGTTGCCCACACATTCAATTGGAGATTCTCGCCTTGCTAACAACAAGAAAACAATTGGTATCAAACAGGATACACATGGATTGATAGAATCAAAAAATAAATGTCCTCTTTTTATTTCACAATTTAATAAACAAAGTGGAAAAATTAACTCCATAATTTCAAAACATTGGAACATCCTATCCATGGACCCTGTACTTAAAAAATATGTGGATTCTGGTCCCACTTTTGTATATCGTAGAGCGAGAACAATTGGATCTCTTGTTTCACCAAGTGAACTCAAAACCTCTGGGCTTATAAAACCTTTTATCACTAGGGGTTCCTTCAAATGTGGCTCTTGTAGTGTATGTAAACACATTTAAACGGCCAAAAGTTTTTTCCAGTTTACCTTGCCACCGCCACATGGTGTGAATAGATCACCAAATAAGGAATTTAAGATCAACAGTTTTATTAATTGCAAAAGTCAATTTGTGGTTTATTTAATAACATGTGGTTGTGGCAAGAGGTACGTGGGGAGGACGACTAGAGCCCTTAAGGTCAGGATGTTAGAGCACTTAAGGCTCATAAAATTAAAAGACACTAATCATCCAGTCTCTAAACATTTCACTGAATGTAGTCAGTGAAGGAATTAGTATTTTTTTCTTCCTGGGGATTGAATCAGTTATTTCTAAATCAAGAGGAGGTGATCAAGTCAACCTTCTGGACCGTAGGGAGGCGTATTGGATTTTTACTCTCCAAACACGCTTCCCTATGGGCTTGAATATTGACTGGCAGCTAACACATTTCTTGTAAAAACATTTCTTGTAAAATGTGTACAATTATTCTATTACTTGGTAATTTAGATTCAATAAGATCGGCTTATAAAATATTAGATATTACACTTTGATTAAAATAACCCTTGAACTTAAACTTTATTATGTAAATGTTATGAAATTGTCTTATAAAGTTCTAGCTATAAATTTGTTCTTTGATATATTGTGTTCCTAGGATTTGGGTCTACTATTTATGTTATAGCATATATGTTTTAATATACCTTCAAGTTCATTTTCTTTGCACATTTTTTTAATCATGTTCATATGTTGTTTATATCTTTACTTTCTTTGCTTGTAACTTAGTTGTACACAACAAGTTTTTTAATCTACTTCCTTATGTTTTTCTTTTTCTTTTTGATATATTAGTACTCTTTATAAATGTTAGTTTAGCTTTAAATAGCTTTATTCCGTTGTAATGCGCATGCCCAGTTAGTAGAAAGTATCTTTGTCCTGCTGGGATGTTTTATAAAGCTTTTGTATTGTGTTTCTATGTTTGCCCTCATCCAAAATGGCCACACTGCTTGTGGGACTTCCTTTTGCCCTTAGATCGGCACTGAGTCGCTCTGCGCATGCGCGATGACGCGCGCAGCGTCATGACGTCATCAGGTTCCGATTTTTGGCGCAAAATGGCCCACAGGTAAGAGGGTATATAATGGATGTTATCACATTGTGTTTTATCCTTGGAAAAGAACGCTGTGACGTTCGAAACGCGTTGGATGGGTCTTTTGTCACATTAAAGTGCCCTTTTAATTATTTTTCGTTTTGGGTCCTTCCTGCTCCGTTTGTGCTGGTGCGCTTTTGGTCTCCCTTTTCCCTGTATTGCAATTAGTAGCTGCACAGCCTGCCTACCTACCCTACCAGGATGTGAGTATTTGCATATTTCCAGGGGAACCTGCCAATGAGACTGATGGTAAGTGGGCTTGTACCATATACCACCTGTCTTCAGGAGGATAGTACCAATACAATCACACAATAGGTACTATATCATTTGTTAGTACCCTGGTTTAGTGGTTTGGCTTATTTTGGTTATTATACCTGCATTTGAGCGCTTCAGCTATTTTCCACATTACTAATGAATGAGGCCTGATTAAGCTTTCTTTTTCTCCTTTACTTATCATATTTTTGTTAACTACTTTATGATGCAATCTTGCTAATTTTCACTGTAATATAACTGTCTCCTCCTTTCCCCCAACTCTATGAGATATCCTTCAGGCCTTTCAACTAATGATTCCTTGCTTCCTTTGTCAGACATTACATTTTATGGATACATTCCTTTTACCGAAGAAACATATATTTGGGGAAATCTTATACAGCATTTATTATAATACGATGAATCAATTCCACTGCAGGGGATGCAAGTGAAATGTATGTATTATTACACTTTTCAGGCACATTAATTAATGTATTATTCATTAACTAATTAATTTTAATTATTAATACAAATAAATAATGATTTTGAATGATGAAGGCAATTTGCCATCTGATGAAGGGACCTCTGCAGTCTCAACAATATATGCATATATGCATGAATTGGTCAATTAAAAGGTGTCACAACCTACTGTACAGGTATCTTAGTATTTTTGGACAAATACTGCTAATAGCACTCAATGGCGATGTACAAACATAAAATGAAAAAAAAAAATTCAAAGAATGCAGTGCATCAAAATGAATTTCCCTACAATTAGTAGCGGCATACAGTATGTACAGTTGTTCATTATTTATTTTCTCAAATGTGGTTCCCATTTTATTAGTACTTGTATGGTTTGAATTATGTTCTTACATATGTACAGTAGAGGCAACATTTATTCTAACATTTGCCGTAAACTAGCCGGGTTACATTCTGGGTATGTGCTGGGTATGTGCTGGGTATGTTCTGGGCTAGTTTGAGGCACGTTTAAGGCATTTCTGCATTGACACACGACCCATAGGATTAACACAGCAGGGATCCCTGGCATTCCAATTCAATTTGAATGGGACTGCCAGGGACCCCCGCTGTTAATCTGATAGGCCATTAATCAATGCAGAAATGCTGGGGCTAGTTTAAGGAAAGTTTAAGGCATGTATTCAGAATGTACCTGGGTGTTTCCTGGGTTTTTTGGGGAATTGCCACTGGTTTTTGTTCGAATAAGAGTTGCCTCTACTGTATGCATTATTCTCCAAAAATAAATGGAGAGGGGGCCGGTACCAAATGAGACGAGAACTACATAGAATAGTACAGTTTGTAGCAAGTGATAACGCACATTAAAAAGCCCTTCAATGGTCCTACTCACGTTCTGGAGAACTAAATGACATTTTCCAAATCCGTTGCACTCTGTGGCTTAAGGTAGGTGATGATGTGGGTGGTACGCAGGAAGAGAGAGACACAACAGTAGTACAGACAGAAAATAAACTGTTTACTGTACCAAAAAAACTCAAAATTCAAGGCTTTCATTAATGAGAATAAAACAGGCATGCAATGCATAAATGGTGTCCCGAGAGCTGTGTGGACTACTGTCTCACCACCAGCTCTGTGAGCACCAGTTGCGTCAGCGCGTTTTGTTCCATCACTTCCATTTCAGCTGTCCGGAGGGAAGGAGGAACTGCTCCTTTTTCTCTCCACGTCCTTTGCAATCATCGACAGGCTCCAAAACGCTATGCGTTTCGTGAGAACAGATTCAACAGGAACATTGAACTCCATCTACAACTAAAGACTTTACATACCTTAATCTAATTAGGACCTCCCATCTTGCACTATGATCTAGCGGAGGACAGGACGCATAGTATAGGGACACGAACACTGATATATTTACACAATAATATATGTTCAAAAACAAACGTGAGACATCATATTATACACAATATTACATTTAATACATCAAATAATAAATGGAAGAGATTAACGAAAAAGACCATATAGTCTATAAAAATGCAATGATAATACTATAACATTACACTACTATGCTCATTATATTAATACTGTTTCAAGTTAACAAATACATTTTCCTAAGGTCTGATTACAGCTCTTAATAGCTTACTAATCTAAATCTACTCAAAGTTGTTTATACATCAAAAATAAAAATAGATTTGGACAATTCAAAAGAATAGAGAGAAATTGCTCAGAAATACAGTAGAAATGTTTTAGGAACAGTCAGAATTCCTTGAGAAAAGGTTCCTGGAAAGAAACTATAAGCAAGATAACTTGGGTAAAGCTTTAAGTAAAGCATGCCATGTACTGTACCAAGAGGGGAACTAGTGAAAGCTAGTAATGTCCCAAAAAATCATTTCAATCTAGCCTTTCTCATGAATTACAATAGAGAAGCTGATAAAATTAAGAACATTATTAGAAAACACTGGCATGTAGTGAGGAATGATCCCCTGTTGAAAGATTGCATTCCGGAAACACCAAATGTTATTTTCAGATGAGCGAATAAACTTAAGAATAAATTGGCGCAAAGTGCATTACCCAGGGTGAAAGAACCTACTATCAACTGGTTACCACAAATCAAAATATTTTTTGGTTATACTGCTGCTGCACATCTGAGTCTAACACATCGCCGGTTTTTCCCTGGCTTTTTCCTGGAATGCGACGCACTTCACCTGGAGCATGCCGCATTCATTTTGCGTTCCCAGCCGCGCGTCATGCGCGGGTCATGTGCGGTTGACGCGCGGTTGATGCGTTTATTGAGAATGGTTCGGATTTAATAGTTTGCAATTCTTCGCGTGTCCGCCAGATGGCAGATACTCATGAATTGTAATGCGTTTAAAAAAGATACCACAGTGTGCTATTGTAACTTGGCCTTGAGACTGAAGGAAGAGGTTGCAAAAATGTATCAATTTAGGCTTTTCATATTAAAGAAAGACAAAGACCAGTTTCGGTTACAGTATTCTCCAGAGACCCGCCCGCCATGAGTGTTCAAGTGCAGCCCGTTTTCCAAAAACCTGACAGAAGTTACACGTATTTGATATGGGCCGCGATTAATGCAACAGATGATAAGATGGCAACAGTTGTTCAAATTTATCAGTATTTTATCGAAAACTATGACTTTTACAAATTTTCACCAGCTCCTCATACATGGAAGCGTACAATAAGGATTAGGTTATGTAGCGATCCCTGTTTTTATCGTATTGAGCCACAATTTGTTGGAGGGTATTGGTGTGTATCACCGGCTTTTTCCTGTATCTATGATCATGCAGACGGCAAAAGGTGAAGGGTCGTGTTAAAACCAACTAAGAAACGACAGTCGCTGCCAAGCAATGCACCAGCACCGGCTTCCAATGACGGTCCCGCTGTCAGTGATAACCCTGAGCCTGAGCCGGATTTTGCGTGCAGTTTCGATCAAGCTTGCATGTACCTAAGCAATTTCCAGCCTCATCAGCTGACTACAGGTGGACTAGTCCCGCTGCAAACTATCGACGTGGATGATCAAGAACGCTGGACTGGCAGTGGACCGGCGCCGGCGCCAGCTGAATGGGAAATTCTACGGTGAGTCTTGTTGCCGTATTATTTTCTGTGTTTTTTTTATTTTGACAATACAGTATCAATATCGGTACGATTCAAAAGTAAAGCGATTCTCCTGTAAGCAATATTATTGGCTGAGCGGCTTCTACAGTACTGTACTGCAGATACTGAACTATTGGTGGAACGCTAGGCGCATGCGCATTGGAACCTTCTTGAAATGCATACAGTATGCGTGTCATTACATCGACGATAGGCACATGCGCATGTGAACAGGAGACGCCCCCCGAGAAAATTATTGGTGGGACTGGCTGGGAACTTCTTTAGGGGGCTGACCATTACGTTAAAACCTTTCTTTTTGTTTTTCCTCAGAAAAGAAAACGGCTAATGGAGGGATTTCGATGGATAATATCGCTTTGTGTAACAATGCCTGCACATTGCTGAATCGGATTTAAAAACCCACGTACCGGAGTCTACAGTTTAGTGGCTGATGTGCACTATGTTGATGTTTTGCGGCCGTACAGTATACAATACTTTTTTATAAACAGTATACTGTGTAATAAACCCCAAAAAATAAAAACTATGCATTTATTCTACATGTATTACAGTACTGTACATACAGTATGTGTCTTCTATACAGTGCCAGTACATACAGTACTGTACTGTATGTGTCTTCTATTTTTTTTAATACTCTTGTACTGAGCATGCCTACAGTATACAGTACAGTGTGCCTGGACAGTAGTGTACATTCTAGAAACACTGTATTTTGTTACAGTAGCAAAGGAGCCAATGGAACAATGTAAAACAAATCAACATGTTCTTTTATTGGCGGAGTAAGCACAAAAACATTTATTTACAAATACTGTACAATGTAGAAACATTTTAAGTGCACAGCAATTCAAAACATCAACAGGTGTATGGTTTACTGCTACAGTTGTGAAAACATTTATGTATAGAAAGTAAATGTATGGTTTACAGTCACATGTTTTAAAAACAAATTCTTTATTCATAAAATATACAAACTGCAACATCTCCTTTATCAAAGAACGGTAAGTCAAAACATATACAGTGGGATGGTGTGCAAAACAGTCTGCACCAGTACAGTCCTCGAGGGCAGCAGACAGGCCCAGTTTTTAGGACAACCTTGAAAACCATGCCTGTTTGCGGCCCTCAGGGACTGGAATTGTGCAGGTCTTGTGTTTGTGTACAGCAAGTTAAAACATTTCTGTATAAATACAAGTTAAAAAAACACACAACAACATCTTCTTTATTTATGTACAGCAGGTCAAACATGTACAGTACAGCACAGTTCAGCACAACAGTATGGTCTTACAGTTCCCGTGATTAATCCAGAAAGTCCACCACATTGTCCTTCCATGGCCGATTCCTTGCATGGCGCAAAACGCCATTAATGCAGTCTCGAACGCCTTTCATTACAGGATCTGTAATTGGATAAAAGCGCCGCATTTCATCCAGAATGTTCTTTCTGAAATTGGCATGAAGCGCCTTTTTTACGTGATTTCTGTCGTAGTTCACTTTGAAGGCCCAGTCGCAGTACAACGAGTAGGGAACATGGTGCTTAAAAAGTAACAAGGCATACTTGTGGGGTGCACCCGCACTCATCAACCTATACTTCTCCCTAAGCACCGGTGGCAGATTGCGCAGGGTGTGTCGGGCACCGTATCGATGCGAGCGAATGTAGGTCTTCTGTGAGCGGGTGTGCTTGAGGCGACGGGTGATGGTAGGTTGTCTGGGAGGAAGCTTTCCTCCGGTCTTGGTCACCGTGTTGTCTCCTCAATGGCATACATGTACACTACATCTTCTGGTGGAATGGGTGTGCTTGGTGATGGAAGGGGGTCGATGCTCCCATTCATCACATCCCTGTCACCTCCCTTCTCCGGCGTCGGGGAAACAGGGGCATTAACACCGAGCAAACGATGTATACCCGCTATGTCAGCCTCTATCTTATCCATCCGTCGATCCATCCGTTGATCCATATCTAGCATCCGTTGATCCATATGTAGCATCCGTTGCTCCACATTTAACATGGTGTCCAGAATCAGGTCTATCTTTGCTAGCACAATAGAGTTCCCGGGGAGATCCACACTTATCCCATTCAGCATCCGGTCTAACGAGCTGCTTCTTGTGCATGGCGTGTGGACATCTGGGTGGATGGGTGCAACGGAGGATGAAGAGAGGGGTGAGAGAGAGAGAGGGGGGAGAGAGAGAGGAGAAGCGGCAGCGTCGTCGAAAAGGGATGGAGAAAGTGACCTTTGGATTTCCGGGCGAGAAGCAGAGTCGTCTAAGAGCAAAGGAGAAAGTGACCCATGGATTTCAGAGGCGGCAGCGTCGTCGGATAGAACCGGAGAAGATGGCCTGTGGGTTTCCGGGAGGGCGGTGACAGCCCTTTTACCAGGAAGTAATACATTGACAATTACCTCTCGTTTTCAAGTATGTCCTGGGCACAGAGTAAAAAAAATAATACATGGTTACAAGTACAGTTACATAAATGAGCAGGGTATACATTATATACAAGACATTGCGTGCACAGTTAAAGAAAATATATATTATGAGCGTATGAAACAGTTACAGACCAGGTTAAAATGTGAGACAGCCTTAGATTTGAAAGAACTTAAACTGGTGGTGGACGTGAGAGTCTCTGGTAGGTTGTTCCAGTTTTGGGGTGCACGGTAAGAGAAGGAGGAACGGCCGGATACTTTGTTGAGCCTTGGGACCATGAACAGTCTTTTGGAGTCTGATCTCCATTTATGTAACTGTATTTGTAACCATGTATTATTTGTCATAACTCTGTGCCCAGGACATACTTGAAAACGAGAGGTAATTCTCAATGTATTACTTCCTGGTAAAATATTTTATAAATAAATAATAAATAAGTGTAGCAATTTAGGACTCAGTGTATTACATTGAGTTCCCCTTTCTGTTTCTAAGCATAAAACTATACTATAGGTATATTGTATCAACTCATGAAATACCTTTAATTGGTTTTCGGTAATTCATTTCATTGAGTATTATGCTTAAGAGTACTATGGAGAAGGACCTCGCTCAAAAAATCCTTGGTGCACCCCGGAAGAAGTCGCAAGAAGCGACGAAACATGCCGCATGTCGGGTCTTTGCCGACACAGTACTACTAGAGTATCACCTACTGTAGCACTATTGATAATTGCATCAAATGTGCACTTTGCTAAAAGATTAAAATTACTAATGGTATCTTCACTCGGTACTTGCACTCTGAACAATGCCCATGGATACTTTCCTTGATACACCCATTTAAAGAGGTGTTTATAACTGCCACTTTTCTTGCAGCGCTTTGATTATACTGTGAACAGAAGAGTTTGGAAAGGTCACCGACATTATCTACAGCAAGCCTGCACCATGTACTGTGACATCGTGATCTTGTCCAGTACTGCAGTTTAAATGGACACTGCATATATATGCTAACACACAGAGGGGGATACCCCACACTGTATACATTTGTAGCAAAAACCTGTCCCGTTTTCAGTGCTGATTTCTACTATGTACCGAGGAAGCACATATACCTCCCCTGCCTAAGATCCAGCATTTAACTATATGTAGTTTGGTATTCGATTTAACCACACTATATTTGGCAGCGATTATATGTGCTAAGAGGATATATATACAACAGCTACTCGGGTATGAAGCACTGTGAAAGGGTACTCAAAAGTATTGTTGCACTAGCCTTTTGCCCTGATTTGAAAGTATACCAGCCCCAGGGTTAAAACTCCCTCCGTAGTATTCCTACTTTACCTTATTCACTCTGCTCCGATGCACATGATATTGATCCACACAAGTACACTGGGACACATGCGCAGTGAAGAATTTTTCTAATAACAATAGCACCATCGTACTGAAAACTGTATGTCCTTTTGCTCTGATGCTACATAGTAGTTTAACATAACAGCATACTTTCTGACAGCCCTACAGATTAAGACACCGCTTGTAGGTTTCAGCTATTCAACTTTACCCATTTGGCTCCGTGTATGCTTTCACGATCCTACTGCGACTACATCTATGACACATGCGCAGTGAGACCTCTTCACTATAACATACATCACGCTAGGGCATTGTGAGCTTAGCCTATTGAGAGCCTTTTACCTTCGGGCTAGTTTGCTTAGTAGATATCCTATGTGAACTCAGGACACTTATTTGTGGAATACCCACTGCATAGCCCAGATTGCAACTGGTATACACCATTTAGCCTGGATTCAGTGATCAGCTGCAAGCAGTAACTTTTCATACTCTGGTAGCTCTCCATTGAGCGCTACGCCTGTACAAACTATCTATTCAGCATTGTTCACCATTGGTCTTGACTAGTGAAACTGAGTAGTACCATAGACCTATCCAGTCTATTTTTATCTGTGTCATACACACCACTCAACACAATTTTAACGAAGATATTTAATAAACTTTTTTTATTTTTATGTACATATTTGTTCACCCCTGACCACATTATACTATAAGGGTTTGCTGTGCGTCTTTTAGAAGGGACCTTTGGTGCCTCCTTCAGGCACATCTCTCTATCTCCAGTATTATGCTTAAACCAGAAAACATTCAATATGTTTATATCTTGGTTTCAAGATATACTAGGCCTATTCTCTGCATTTTAACACGTTATATGACTAGACATATTGCTATTACTATATATTTTGGATATATATTATGTGCACTGTTGTGGGTCACTGGTGATGGGCACATAATTAATGTCCTATTGAACTAGCGATATGTTGTCAATTTTTATTGTTTCATTTGATTAATTTTATTTCTATCTCCATTTTTACATGTTTCTATAGAGAAATCAAGGAAAAAGAAAGAATATATTCCACGTCTCCTATGCGAATTAACTCTCTATTTTTATTTTTGATGTATAAACAACTGTGGGTAGATTTAGATTAGTAAACTATTAAAAGCTGTAGTTTCACTTCAAGAAAATGCATTTGTTAACTTGACACAGTATTATTATAATGAGCATAGTTGTGTATTTTTTAGGATATTATCGTTGCATTTTTATAGACTACAGGGTATTTTTAGTTATTCTTTTCCATTTATTATTTGATATATTAAATTATTTGATGTATTAAATTTAATATATGTGTATAATATAATGTTTCACATTGGATTTTGAGCATATATTATTGTGTTCATGTCCATGCTATGCGTCCTGTCCTCCGCTAGATCATAGTGCAAGATGGGAGGTTCTAATTAGATTATGGGTATATAAAACCTTTAGTTGTGGGTAGAGATCAATACTCCTGATGAAGCTGTTCTTGCAAAACGCACAGAATTTTGGAGCCTGTCGGTGATTGCAAAGGAGGTGGAGAGAAGCAGCAGCAGTTCCCCCTTCCCTTCAGACAGCTGAAACCACATACCTGGAAGTGACAGAATGAGACGCACGGACAGGGACGCAATTGTTGCTCACGAAGCTGGTGGTGAAACTGCTTCCTACCCGGCTCTCGGAACACCATTTGTGCATTACATGCCTGTTTTAGTCTCATTAATGTAAGCCTTGAATTTCTATTTTTTTTGGTACAGTAAACAGTTTATTTTCTGTTTACACAATTGTTGTGTCTCTCTCTTCCTGAGCACTTCGCACACCATCACCTACCTTGAACTACAGAGTGCCACAGATTTGTATAATACTCATTTACTTCTCCAGAATGTGAGTAGGACCATTGAAGGGTCTTCTCACGCTTCATTGAATGCTTTTCAATGTGCGTTATCACTTGCTACAAACTGTACTGTTCTATGTAGTTCTTTTCTCATTTGATATAGTTGATAAGCTCCCCTTATTTTTGTATGTAACGGGTGTTCCCTATGAATACCGCCGCTACTACTTGCTGTGCAACCTGTGTGGCTCTCAGGAGCCTAAGCCTCCGCTTGGGGAACCTGGGGTACATACATATCATACATCTCTAGGTGCAACGCCTCCACCTGGGAGGGATCCCAACGGAGTGGGAGGAGGCCCTCACAGGAAACAACCACACAACGCTACTGAATATAAAACAGGACGGGCTTTACTGCATGGAAACACACATATCACGTAATAACATCATAACATCATAACAGCATAACCTCATCATGCGCCACGGCGGGCGCTAACCACACTGGGTGTCACGGCGGACACTAACCACACTAGGCGTCACGGCGGACGCTACCACCTCTGGGCGTCACGGCGGACGCTAACCACCCACAATGTAACCCCACCCTGTGTCCAGTAACCCCCACCCAAATGTCTCGTGCTCCCGAAGTCAAATACCACTGTACATGTGTATGTGTGACTGCGCAGCCACTATGTTTGGTGATAGGCCTGGTTGGTGCACGTGAGTTGCAGGTTACCTGCCCGGGCTCCAGCCACGGGTACCGCGATATAAATCCGCATGATCCGACGGGGTCCTCCACACCGCGTGGGTTGAAAGTCCAGCGCAAACAATGTCACTCCTTGTCGCAGGGTCTTTGGTGGTGTCCTGAGCCCAGAACCCACCTCACAGGGCCGCACGGCTTCAACACTGTGTCCCTGTCTATTCAACCAATAAATGGGGCAGTGTCCCTATCTAGGGCCTGTCCCTAAGCTCCACAAGCTACTAGATGACTCAGGACCTAACTGGGACCTTGGGGGCTGCTGGCCTAATGCAGAGGGTCACTGACACCTGCATCCACCTCTTACCCCTATCTAGTCCGGATCCTGACTGCCTGCGTGGCTGCAGAACCCCGCGAAATGTAGCAATCTCTTCCCAGGCAAATCCCTCAGCCCTATTGGCTCCCTGGCGTCAGGTGTCTCTGCCCCTATGCACCCTGGGGGCTGGCATGCTCATCTCGCGCATGCGCGAGCTATCTGATCCTCCCGCGCTGGGTTCGGGCACTGCGCATGCGCAACAGCCCTAACATGGCGGCGCCCTGCTTCCCGAGCCGCCGGGCCGGTAGCAACGCGATCGCGGCCTTAGCGACGGCCCGATCGCGTCCCCGGCAACCGGCCTGCTCGCCGCTCGCGTCCCTAGCTACCAGGGATCTCTCCTTCGTGCGCCGGCCCCCCCTCACTCCCTCGCACACAGCGTCTGCCGAAAGGGAGGAGGGGGTCAGCCATGACAGGGGGGACCTGGCTACATGTAGAAAAGAGAAGACACTTGAAACGGTCTTTAAAGGGTTGAGTGGAGGAGTACAATATATTTATTTTTGAGTCACTCACTTGGATAAATAATAATTAGGACTCTTATAGTTGTAAATTCACTATTGTTTTTGCACTTTTTAAATGAAACTTCTTTGCTGGCACCTAGTAAATTCTCAAAGAACAAAATCTCCTTCATTGGGAACGAAAATGTGTAACGGAAGTGATGCCAATTGCTGGAGCTGGTTGCAGATGCGCAGTAACGGCCGTTGCAGCATGCGCATTCACAGTAGTTCCCAGCACTGTCTGCGCATGCGCAGTAGTGTCCATTGCCATCCGCGCATGCAAAGCAGTTGCCGGCGCTATTCACGCATGTGCAGTAGTGCCTGGCACCGTTGATGCATGCAGAGAGGCGCCAAGTGCAGTCCGCATATATGCAGAGGCGGCCAGCCACGTTCACACATGTGCAGAGCCGACCAGCACCTTCCACGCATGTTAATAGGAGGCCAACGCCACAGGCGAATGCGTATAGGCTGCCGATGCCGTCAGCGCATGCGTAGTGGCGGCCAACGCCACCAGGGCATGCCCAGAGATGGCCAATGCCGCCAGCGCATACTCAGAGGGGGGACAGAGACACCACACACACACACTCCCCTGTCCCCCCATCCTTCTGTGTGTGAGTGTTACACATAAACAAACAAAAGTTACAGTGTTATTACAGGAATTCCCAGTGAGTACAAATATAGAAGTGCAAATAGCAAAACATTTACAAATCTACCATTTATAATAAAAAATGGATTGGTGCAACAGATGCAAGGTGTGTAAACATATAACACATGAATTGTATATAGATTAATATAATATAGTAGCTGTAATGATTATAAAAAATTAGGCTGTGTGTGCCGAGCACACGCATTCTAAGTTAAACTTCTTTGCGTTTTGTCACTGATATTGTATTTTGATTTGTATGATTTTGATTGAATGAAACACTTTTGAGAGTAACGGCATTTAGATACTTTACAATCCAAAATATATGTACCTTACTTTAGTTATCATAAGTCAATTGTATCATGTATTTCAACTGATACTATGGAAATGTTTGCTGCAAATAAAATGATACTCTCAAAAGTCTTTCATTCAATCAAAATCATAATAATAAAAATACAATTTCAGTGATAAAACGCAAAGACGTTTCTCTTAGAACGCGCGTGCTCGGCACACACACTCTCATTTTTTAATATAGTTTGCACATTTCACTGGGAGTGTTAGATCGCCACCTATTGTTTTTTTGTCAATATATGTATGCATTATGAATTGTTTATGTCTATATGCATTTGTCTTTTACAGCAAGAAAAACTTGAAAGACAATCTTGCCGCATTTATGGCGCACAAAAGTGGTGTATGTTAAAAGTTTAATATTACATACAATTGACATATGTGAAACATCCATACCCTGTTCCTAACTCCACCCTCTAGCACAATTTTTTCTTTGTGAAGAAGTTGGCGCACACACCGCAGAGCAAATTGGTTTTAATAAATTGCCACACTGAAACAGACTAACCTCCTATTTTTCTGTGCATTTGTTTTATGGTATAATTACTTTATTCATAGCCCCCAATATTTTTTACATCTATTTACTACAGTAGCTTTGGCTTCATATAATGTATACATATCATAAAATGTAAATGTATTATGTGTGCTTTAAACTGTATTTATGGACTCAAAAGCTACAATGCATAAAAAGGAATTAGACATTCTGGAATGGTTCCATAGTATCCTAGCATTGCTAACAAATATGGGCACACACACAGTAAGCTGTGGATGATGTTTCTTTTTTCAGCAGTGGCATCTGGCATCTTGGCACGCTATAGCAGTATTAGGAAGTCTGACTTTGGAGTTACCTCTAATAGGTCTACCACCTTCTTCTGCTGACAAGTTGTGTGTTGAATGGCTTTGTTCTTTTTTCACCTACAGTTTATTTATGCCACTATTGTGTTAAATATTACAATAAAGTTTAACTATTTCATGATCAAAATTGGAAATGCATATAGAAATACTGCTGCTAATTTTATTGTATGGCACCAAACATAACATATGTCTCTAGAATTTAAACTTTACAAAGAAAACAGCATTGTGAATATACATTTATCATATAAACATAGTAATAATATAAGAAATTATCCACAACATGTTCTACTAGAGTGTATCCTTTTGGCAACCAAATGAAGAGAGTAAGTTATCATAATAACAAAGAATGGCAACAAGCAGCACACTGTGCATTGATTGCCTTTGTGTATTTTCATTTATACATTACTCAGAGTCGGCTTAACTCAACCTGCTACATTCACACATTGCTACAGACAAGTCACAATAACCTAAATGGGAGAAAAGTAAAGTTAAACATCCACTATAAATACTGGTGAAATTAATATTGGATTATGAAGCCATGGAGTTTAATGAATGGAACAGTGCAGTTTATTTATTTTTTAGAATGTTAAAAGGTATTTTACTTCCAAGGGTGAAAGGAAACGTTCAATGTCTATGTAATTCAATCCCCAAAATGAACACTGTCCAACCTAAAGTTGGTGAAACCAGTGTATATATACTGTATAATGATGACCATTTCAGACATTGTTTTGTTTTACATATTAAGATTGCACGAAACTATATAACATAAAGCCCCTTAAATTAACATATTATACTTAAAGCAAACACGCTATTACAGTATTAAAAATGGTGTCAAAGAAGCTGATACAGAACTGTAGCATTACTGGTGGACTAAGGAAACCATGTCTAAAGCTCGGAACAAGTGGTTCTCTAACCTTTCCACATCTAAAGAGCTGCAAAAGACTCTCACAAAGAGGTCATGATACGTGCATATTGCAGTACATTAAAGGGTTAAGGTGTGTATGTTCTAAGCATACTATATAAAACTTTAACAACTATAATTTGATAGAATCCAGTTCACATATATTTGAACTCACTCATATTATTGAGCTTTGCTCTGGACCTACTGTATGAGTTAAGCTTCGTAGAAAAGAACAGTTCTCTCACCACCTTATACTTCAAATCATACTGTTGCGGCCCCTTTTATTCTCCTATATCCCCGAAAAAATACAGGGATGTTTTCCGTTTGTCATGCACTTCAGCCGCATTCAGCCGCATTCATGGCACAGCGCTAATAGCGCTAAACAATGAAAATGCCCGCGGCGCCTAAAACGGCCGAAAACATGCCGCATCTGCCCGCGATTTTTAAAATCGCGGGGAAACGGCCGCAGGAGGCTAAAGGCGGCCGCCACTGTACCTAACTCGCAGCTGCCATTACTGTAAATTTCATTATTTTAACTGCAGTACTGTATTAGTTAAGACAGGGGTGCGCAAACTTTTGAAGCCACGCCCCCCTGCTTCCTCCCTTCACTGCTTGTGCCCCCCTTACCTCTCAGGTCAACGTCAAATGACGCTGCGGGGTCAAGGTTATTAAGGGGATAAAGTACGTCCTGCACGAAATGTGTAGGTGCGTTTGTCTGCCTTTTTGTGAGCTGTACAACTAATTCAATACATCTAGAGTTGCCCAGGATGCTGACATTTTTTTGTGAATCTTGACTGTGCTCCGTTTTCTCTGCTTTCTGGATTTCATACTTCAACGGGCTGCACGCACTGGGTATGATGGATGGTCCTGTATGAGATGACAGGTAATGGGCATAGTCCCTTTATATTTCCTGGCTCTATATTTGTCTATCTTTCCTTATTGAGATTTTGATTAGGTGCAACCTAATGTATATGCATATCACTAGGCATCTTCACTATCTCATTGGTCCTTTTATTATGGACTGTAGTATTGAGAACATTACCATGTTTACCTAAATACTGAGGTGTAAGATAGCTAACTGATTGAAATTATTTAAAATGCAGCCTCTGGTAGACTCCCTAGTTTCAAGTTCCTGTTATAGTTTGTGATTCATGTTCCTCTCTACTTTTATACTATGTCAGAGTGCGAGCCCTACTATCTAGTGCCATGACTACTGTGTTTCTGCATTACTTTCTACAGTGTTTTCTCTGCTACCAATAACTGTGCCTGTACACTACTGTGTACAGCGTATGAGTTAGACCAGGGGTGCGCAATTTTTTTCCCTGTGCCCCTCTTCCGGCTGTCCCCCTCACTTCTAACCCCCTATGCTTACCTTGGTTCTGACATCCTGACGTCACATTGCCATGGCAACGCAATGTCACATGACCCCAGGGTGTCATTTGACGCCGCGCTGCCATGGCAATGCGTCACCAGGAGCGTCTGAACCTAGGTAAGGAGAAGTTTACAGAGTACTTGCAGCTCCCCCAGCATTAATTTAAATGCCATTGGGAAGCTCGCAGAGCCAATTTAAACCCTGCACCCCCACTGTGAATTTTGCAGCCCCCACTTTGCACACCCCTGAGTTAGACCACCTCGCTTTAGGTTTGCTGAATCTACAGTACTTTTACATTGCTGAATAAAAGCTATTCGTTTCTGTTCATATGAGTTCCTGAGTCTTTCTGCCTCGTTACCGCACCAAACATATCGCATTTCTCTATCATTTATATTTTACAAAGAAAAACAGCACTTTTAATACAATTCTCATTTTGTGTTGACTGTTTCAGTCCCTCCTCCTTCTCATCCTTTAATGATTCCCCACTTATATTCCTCGACCATGTGCACTCTCATTTGGCACAATTTATAAAATTTACTAATTCATTTCTAATCTAAGGAATGCAAATGTAGCATTGTCATTGTCTAAAGTTAATGTTAAAATAGGAAACTACCAAACTAAAATAATTCCTCTAACAATTAATAAAATAATAACTTGTTTACACATTGCCATTTGTTTTTGTCTTTCTTTTGAAAAAAATGAAAGTTTTTAGCGTATAACTTTTTTACGTCGCTGAGTCATGATATGCAATGTTTACACAATATCTGACCTCCTTTTATTTTTCTATCACTACAAAACAATACTAAGAAATATCAAACGTACTAGTTTATTCTATTATTATACTGGCAATACTGACCTCGGTGAAGTAGAACTGTATGCTTAAGTCTGTGAGATGTAATGTAAAATAAAAGTAAAAGATTTGTTATCTTAATGCTATGAATGTCACAACCACGACATGTTTGCTTTTAAATTCAAGGACCATTTCACCTGACCTAAAATTGTTCGGAAGTATAAAAGAACAGATTTTACCAGTCATACCAAGCATTATCTTTCAACAGGGGGAAAAAATGAATTTTTCAAACCTTTTCAACATATTAAAAATGATTTTTGGTACAGTAGCATGACAAATCTGCTTTTGAAATAACTGGCGTATAAAAATGTCCTAGCAATATTTTCCTTTATTTGAGTCCAGTCGCACCAATACACAATGTTTGGAAATAGAGATATAAAGTAGCCTTCCTTTCCTCCTGGTCATTGTCATTCTGAGCAATAAAAGATATATAAAAAAAAAAAGACAGAGAAAACAAAAAGTACCACACAAAAGCCTAGACTCAAAGTTCATCGGGTCAAAATTGCAGTATTCTCAGCAAAAAAAGTGTCATAGTGCACATCTTCAAAGCTGTACCACTAAAAATAACACATTTTTAACAGTGTCCCAAAAAAATATTTGGAGCTGCAATAAAAAGGATAAAAAATGAAAGTAATAATTTTTAAATTCCTTCCTGACACCAAATATACTCCTTGAATCAACATCCTTCAAAGTTTACTTATTTGCTATATGCCTTTCCTTTCTAAAAGATGTCCAACGTTTTTTTTGAAGATATCTAATGTATCTGCCATCACAGTCTCCATGGGTAATGAATTCCACATTTTAACTGCCCTTACTGTAAAGAACCCTTTCCTTTGTTTCTGGTGAAATCTCCTTTCCTCCAACATTAAGGGATTGCCCTGTGTCTTTTGTATTGCCTACGGGTGAATAGTTCGTTTGAAAGCTCCTTGTATTGTCCCCGAATAAATTTGTATATAGTTATCATCAGTGTTCGACAAACCTATACATTTGCACGCCCCGGGTGAGTGGATTTAACATCGTGGCGAGCTCCTATTGGCCCAAGCAGCACACGTGTGGTACTAGGTGGCGAGTAGATTTTTTTGTTCGGCGAGTAGATTTTTTGGTGATTTGTCGACCACTGGTTATCATATCCGCTCTTAGATGCCTCTTTTCTAATATAAACAAATCTAATTTAGATAGCCTCTCCTAAAAAATCAGATTATCCATCCTCTTTAGTAATTTGGTGGCTCTTCTCTGCCCTCTCTCTAGTTCCATAATGTCTATTTTAAGGAGTGGTGCCCAAAATAGTACTCCATGTTCACGGTGTGGTTTTACTTCCCTTCCATCTATTGCCTGTTTAATGCAAGGTAAGATCTTGTTTGCCATTGCAGCTACTGCATGACATTGGGGACTATTGCTAAACCTGCTGTCTATAAGCACTCCTAAATCCTTCTCCAGGAATGATTCTCCTAATTTACAGTGGCGGCCAGCCAATTTGTCAATTGCCTGTTTATTCTTGTTTCTCAAATGCATAACCTTACATGTATACTGTATGTATTAAACCTCATCTGCATTTACCTCCACAAGTTTACAGCCTATTCAAGTCATTCTGGAGAGAAATTGCATCCTGCTCTGATTCTACTACCTTGCACAATTTAGTGAAATTAGCAAAGATGGAGACTTTGGTCTGTATGCCAAAGTCAAGGTAATTAATAAACAGGTTATAAATCATGGGTCCAAGTACTGATCTTTGAGGTACTCCACGAACAACTTTAGCCCAACCTTGAAAAAGTTCAATTTACTGTAAGTACAACTCTCTGTTGTCTATCCAGCAACCAGTTTTTAATCTGCTTTTTTAATTTGCTCTTCTTTGGAAACTAACCTCTTGTGTGGAACTGTGTCAAAAGCCTTTGCAAAATCTAAGTAGACCACATCAACTTAATTACACTGCTCTAAATTCCAACTTACCTTCTCAAAGAAACTACTAAGGTTGGTTTGGCATGACACATCCTTCATAAATTCATGCTGACTATTACTACTAATTTTGTTTTCCATTAGGTATTACTGAATATTATCCTGTATCAATCCTTCAAGTAGATTCCCCACTATTGATGTCAAGTTTACAGATGTGTATTGCTCCGGTTGTGTTCTAACTCCCTTTTTATATATACAGAAGGCACCACATCTGCTTTACACTAATCTTGTGGTACTGAGCCTGTGGAAATGGAGTCCTTAAATATTAAATGTAATGGTTTGGCTAATACTGAACTTAACTCCTTAAGAAATCTTTGATGTACTGTACAGTATGCCATTGGGGCCAGATGCCTTATTTCCTTTAATTTTATCACGGCGCCTATGAACTTCTTCAATTAACCAATTATTCATTAATATAGAGGTTGTGGCCTCCTCCTGTGGCAGTACTATTTCAATTGATACTTCCCTGGTAAATACAGTGCCAAATAATTTAATTAATAGCTGTATTTGTTCATTATCTCAAATTATTTGGCTGCCCCATCTCACACTCATAGGGTCCTATATTTTCTTTTCTATTTTTTAAGGCACTAAAAGAACATGTTAGGGTTGATCTTACTTTCAATTGCAGTCCTTTTTTAATTAACCATTTTTGCCAATTTGATTGCCCTTTTGCAACTTTTGGTACGATCCTTATAATTCTGATACAAAGCCTCGTCCCTTCTGACTTTAAGAATCTTAATGTCTGCCTCTTCTTTTCCATTTCCCCCCTACATGTTTATTTAGCCGCATTGGTTTAGACTTGTTTCTTTTATATTTATTACCCAATGGTATATACTGACAAGTGTGCTTTTCTAACAATGTTTTAAAGACTGACCATTTATCTTCCAAATTTTCCCTGCAACAACATAATCCCAATTTATTCTTTGTAGATTAGTTCTCAATTTATTAAAATCTGCCTTTCCAAAGTTTAAAGTCTTTGTTGAAACCAAGTAATATGGTTTTTCATCATTTATTTTAAATGAGACCATGTTATGATTACTGTTACCCAAATGTTCCCAGACTTGAATATTTGTTATTACTTCTACATTGTTTGATATTACCAAATCCAGTATTGCCCCTGTCCTGGTTGGTTCTTCAATAATTTGGGTCATGTAATTGTCTTTAAGCACCTCAAAAAAACTGTTTCCTTTTGTTGTAATGCTAATCTCTTTGCCCCACTATATGGAGCCAATTCACAAATCAGTGATAAGTGGTTTAATGGTCGATAAATGCCCTTATTGCATGATACTGCCTGCTTTGCTATTCACTTAACAGTGATAACAGTGGAGTATCACGCTATAATGGCTTTTAAATGACAATTAACATCCTGAGGCAAAAAAAAAGTCATCCAACAAGCCAAAAAAAGCCCAAATCGTTTTTTTTTTTGCCAGTATTTGCTATTCACGAAACAGTTATAAGCTTATCGAACTTTAAAATCTTGCAATATTTTGTCGTCAGCTAAAGGTTGGTGCTAAAAATATTGCAAGATACATAAAAGCATTTTTTTTTCGGCACAGGATTGATACCAGAGGCTGTCGGGGACCCCCCCTATGGGGGTCTCTGTATTGTCTCCTAGGGTTTCTGCAGGTCTCTGGGGGTCCACACAGTTGTCCGGGGGTCACGGGTGGTGTCTGGTGGTGTCTGCGGTGTCTTAGGAGCCTCCTGGTGGTCCCCACAGGTGTGTGTGGGCCTCTAGGTAGAGTATTGGGGTTTCTAGGGTCTCTGTGTGGTCCCCACAGGTGTCTGGGGGTCCACGGAGGGTCCCACAATCCTCCTGTATCAATCTTGCAGAGAAAAAAAATTGCAGCCAGTTTAATTACCTTAGCGGCTACCGCTAAGGTAATGAAAGTGTTAAAAATCAGGCACTGCATAGTTGTTGGTGCAGGACGTGGGTGAAGCTTGTAGTTGCCCCAGGGTGGGTGTTTAGGCCTTTTGAGAGGGTGGCAGTAGAAGATACAACTTACTAAGGTAATGAAGGTGTTAACCCCTCGCGCTACCCTCCCGCAAAGCCTAAAGACCCACCCGCGGCAACAACCACCTTCACCCACCCCCTGCATCAACAAAAGGAATGGGTAAAAGGCTATTAACCAAAGATGGCTAATAGCGCTTTTACCAATTAAAAAAAATAAAAAATACAGTGAAATACATTAAAATAAATACAACCCCCCCGAAAACATTCCCTCCCCCCATCCTCATCCGTCCATCCCCTCCGTTGGCAGTACCAGTAAAAAATATCATCTAATGGCCCCTAACCAATTGCCCCTACTCAAACCAATCTGACTGGGGATATACCATATGATGCCTCATGGTATACCTCACAATCCGATTGGTTGAAGTAACATGTTATGACAGCCATCTTGTTTTTGGTGATGTCATCTTAAGGCCACGATTATAGTGGGTGCTGCAGGGCACGCCGTCGACCGCGTGACTTCACTCGCGCGGTGCGCGTGTGCAACACCATTCAATGGTTTTTCTTACCTTTAGATGTCTACACCCTCTGATTCCCGGGGCATCAGGAAGTTCATCATCCGCGACGCAATTATCCATTATTATTTTGAATGGAGATAATAGCTATTATCCATATCTGGTTAATAGTAATAATGTCCATTACTGTACTGTATGTGTTGGGGGTGGGCGGTCAGGGGTTGTTGGGCGTAGAGGAGGTGGGTAGAAGGGTTGCTGTGTTTTTAATGTTTGTAGAGTGATTGGATCAAGGGGGTAGTTGCCCCAAGGGTGGGTGGTTAGGCCTCTAGGTGTGTAGCGGGGGTGGTTAACCCCTTCATTACCATAGCGGCTACCAGTGCTATGGTAGTGAAGGGGTTAACTCATCCCACAACCTTCCCGGCAGGCCGAACCACCGACCCTGGGGCAACTACCCCCTTCATCCACCACCTCTGCCCCCAAATAACAGGGTACTCAGTGTTTAACCCCTTCATTGCCTTAGTGGCTAGCGGCTATGGTAATTAAGCTGTTTTTATTTACATTTTAATACTAGGTTGTGGGAACAGGGAGTCTCCGGAGCTGAACTGAATTCATTTCAGGTCCAGGGACCCCCTGCTTCTCGAGTTACAGGCCCCAGTATGGAGTGCCGGTATCCCCATGAAATGTTTAAATCTCCCGAGTAACATTACCGGGACATTTAAATGTATAGGAGATACCCCATACGCAGGGCCTGTATCTCAGGAAACAGGAGTCTCCGTACCTGAAATTAATGCAGTTCAGCTCCGGAGACCCCCTGCTCCCATATCATAGATCTCATCTCTGCTGTCCCGAATGGTATTGGCATTTTCCAACCTCACAGTCTCAGATTCTTTCTGAATACTGTGATAACACAAATGACAAACCGTTCCATGGGAACATTACAAAGCATTCGAAATAGCAGCAAAGTTATTAAACCTACTAGAATAGGCCCCAATGTATTATGTATTTTCCAAAAATTGTCAGAGTTACAATTAAGCTTTTCTGGAAGCTCAAAAATAATTATTAGGATTGTTTTTCACAATAATATCAATACTAATAATAACTGCTACTATATATATCAAAATAATATACTACAATCACTGAAAGTCCAGTCAATTACAACAGGTTAATGCAAAAACTATAAAGTAAATATTATTTTACATTTTAAGCTACAATATTACACCAGCAACACACAGCCTAACAAACCAATGCGGTTAAGCTCAGGAGACCCCCTGCACATCTACACTACTGTCAAAACACACATACAAATAAACAATCATTTGTTACCGTAGCGTCTATCTGCTGTGGTTATGAAGCAGCATGCATGTAAATTTTAATACTAGTGTGCGGGAACAGGGGGTCCCCTGAGCTGAACCGCATTGAGTTCTGCCTCGGGGACCCCCTTTCTTCTTGTGATACAGGCCCTGATATGTGGTGCCGGTATCCCCTGCAGAATTTTTAAGTCCCGCTCATGTGACACGGAACTCACACAAATAAGATTCATCTCCGGAGACCCCCTGCTCATTATAAAAACTAAAATTCAAACAATAAATTTGTTTTGTTCCTCTACACGCCAACGCAATTATGGTCCCCTGAGTTTCATGGGGGTCTTTGGGAGAGTCCATGTAAGGATTCAATCCGTTCACTATAATATCGTCGTTCATTATTGTATGTATATGTAGCCCCCTGTAAACAGCACAGGCTATACCTATCTTCCTTCTGCTGTGGTAAGTCTGTTAAGATCAGGCACCAGTAATCATCATGGGTTTTCCCCCTTAATAGCCCTATCCTGACTGATAGACGCAGGCCTGGACTCTGTTGCAGGCGTGAGCAAGAGGGGAGGTCCTGTTGACATCACGAGGGGCGGGGCTAGCTCTTTATTTAGCAGCCAACTCCGGTGAGTAGTGTTGTTCTTCATTCGAGATTAGTCAGAGTCTGGAGTTGCCGGTTAGTTATGCCGGGAGTATGCCATGCCGCAAACAGGCCATGAGTCAAGAAATCCTGCGGATCGGACAGAGGATTTGGAGAGAACTACGGTGTCCCCTGCGCAGAGTGCAGGTGAAAGGAGAGCGTAAAGAATCAGCATCCTTTAGTAGAGCTGATAGTGTTATAGACTTGGTGGACCAATGCCCTCACCCCACTGCCAGGGGTGATGGGGAGAATCCAAGACCCACCACGAGGCTAACCTCGGGGGTGGGCCACGGGGTATTGAAGCCCTAGCTCAAACCATCTTGCCGGAAGAGTGACTTGGAGGGAAGGAGAGGAGGAATTATCTGGGCGAAGGCGAGTGGCGTATAACCCGTCCTGGCTATTGTGTTGCGGCTGTTGGAAGCCCCTATCGTTGGGATATTGTTGCTTGGTCAAATAAAGAGACTATTCTTCATCCATAAAGACTGTGTGTGACTTGGAAAGTACTACCCTGGGACCCAAGGGGTTCTTCTATACCGGTCCTCTCCCATATTCCTGGGAGTATAGAAGATGGAGGCGCTGCACCACTAAGAGATCATGGAGGCTACCACCCCAGAAGCCCGGTCCTGGCTCCCCCACAACATCGCGGGAAGCTCAGGCCCTCCTGTTCCTCACAGGTACGCACCACACCGCATGTAATCTGCCCTCATGCACCCTAGACACCACCGTAGAGTCTGGGGAAGGGGGGGAAGCAGGGTTACATATATATATATATATATATATATATATATATATATATATATATATATATATATATAAAAGAGATATATTTGTATGGACATGGTACTGTAGGGGTTAAGTGTTGACAAGATGAACTCAGTAATTATGTAAGCACATGACACCAATTGTAATCACACTTTGGCGCCAAGATCTCTGTGTGACACCCTATAAAAACATATATTTTTTTGTTCCAACGTGTGGGTGCAGTTGTGAGGAGAGGAGAGATAGAGCGGAGTTGTTGTTGTTGTTGGTGATGGTGGTATGAGAGAGTTCTTGATTACTGAGTGAGTTGTATTGTATTTTGTTTATTTTCAAAACATTTTTGTCTTGTTGTTGTGAAAGTTATTTGTCAGTGTGACTGAGTGAAATAGAGAGGATGAGTGGACGTGGGAGTGGACGTGGACGTGTGAGTGGTGCAGTGGCTTTTGGCGTGGTGGAGCGTGGGAGTGGAGTGGTGGAGCGTGAGAGTGGAGTGGTGGAGCGTGGGAGTGGAGTGGTGGAGCGTGGGAGTGGAGTGATGGAGCGTGGGAGTGGAGTGGTGTAGCGTGGGAGTGGAGTGGTGGAGCATGTGTGTGGAGTGGTGGAGCGTGGGAGTGGAGTGGTGGAGCGTGGGAGTGGAGGTGGTGGGAGTGGGAGAGGAGGGGACGTACAGGTACGGTTCGTCCTGCCAGGGCAGGTACGTCCCGTGATGATACTCCAGGTGGGGGAGTGCAGGTGGGTGAGGGTAGCTGGAGTAGTGGACATGGAGAGGGAGACACTGTTCACCATACAAACAGTGATGAGGATGGAAGTGATGAGGGGCCATCAACAACCCAGGTACCTACGGAGGGCATGAGAAACCCACGATTTAGAGCTCGTGAAAATGACATCCTTGTTGAAGGTGTCATGTCATCCTATGATCGACTATATGGATCCTTGGCAAGTAAGTATTTTTTATCTAATGTATTATAATATTCAAAGTATGTTGTATATACCGCAATACCTAATGTATAAACTGTATTTGACATTTGTAATTCTTGTGTGCTGGGGAACAATGAAATAAAATTAACAGGAGGGGGAGGGTTGGTGAGGGAAGGGGGATATGTGACATCACTAACATGGAAGGAAGTTGTCGTGATGAGACGCAGGGTTAATGTTACGTTTCGTGCTCACTTACCCCTTCTACAGGCCCATTCTCATTCACCACAAAGTGGGACTATGCTCCTTTACGACTCACTCACTCTAAATTAATCCCATTCTTGAAACAAATGCAACAAATATGGCATCCATGTTTAATCAATACATGAATGAAAGATTAGGGTAAAAAACCCTCTGGTGATGCTCTCACTGTGCAAGGAAATCCATAAGTAATAAAAAGTATGTCCATACAGTATATATAGAAAAAACGGTATATTGAGAGAATAATGCGTTGTAAATTGGAGTCCAGGGGTATGCCGATGGTGTGTGTGCCTGAATACCCCCACCTCACCTGTAAGCAGCCGTTGGAAAGTCTCACCACGCCGATGGAACACACTCCCCCACCAGATGGTATACAATGGGGCAAAAAGCCTCCTCAGCCGTGCGTGCGGTAACCCGGTAAGTAAGGACTGGCCGATGGAAGTGGAGACCTGCAAACAAAGTCTCCCGCCGTCTTACCGGGTGCCTGATGGAATTCTCCGAAGTATCGGGCCGTGGCTGTCGGTGGGGTAGGTGATGGCTGCTGGCAGAAGAGACAGGACAGGACGATCCACTCCTCCGTGTGATGTCCGTCAGCGATGTTGCTTCCCGGTGCAGGTGAGGGGGATGGTTATCGGCTACACACTGGCTGATCTCCGGGGTCCCCACAGCTAGGAGAGGAAATCCTCTTGATGTTCACAGCTGAACCGCAATGAAAATTACCGTGGCGTGCTACAATACTAGGGGGAGAGATCAAACGTAGAGAAAAAGTAGAGCACTGCAGAAAAATAATCAAAGAAAGGGCCAGTTTATCAAAGAGCTTTGATAAAGCGCCTCCACGGCGGGAAACGCGTCAGAGTTTTTTTAATATTAGTGTGTTTGTCCCTTTTTTGGCTAATATGCCCAATAAATAATTATTTTGCTACTGGCCCTTTCTTTGATTATTTTTCTGCAGTGCTCTACTTTTTCTCTACGTTTAATCAATACATGAGTAACGTAATATTGAGCATGTCAACATGTCTGCTATCACGGATGTGTGCTGATGATTGGGCACATGTAATGTGTCACTAATGTGCGCATTACATAGCCTAATAATGTGTCACTAATGTGCGCATTACATAGCCTAATTGGTGTCCTTAATTATATGTACATGTTCACAAACAGTTTCAGATATTACCATACAGCAGGCGTGCTCAACTCCAGTCCTGGAGGGCCGCAAACAGGCCAGGTTTTCAGGATATCCCTACTTCAGCACAGATAGCTTAATTAGTGGCTCAGTATGACTGAGCCATTAATTGAGGCAGGTGTGCAGAAGTAGTGATATCCTGAAAACCTGGCCTGTTTGCGGCCCTCCAGGGCTGGAGTTGTGAAGGCCTGCCTTACAGAATTACATCACACAACTGAAATGTATTTTAACCTACAGCCATGTAAAATATGTTTTCTATATATATATATACACACACAGGTAAAACGAAGACAAGTCAAAAGTCTAAATTGTGGGCAAATATCTGCAGATCTGTGTCAGCATCAGGTGTGTTTAAAAGGACACCTGAGACTTGTAAAAAACGCTTCGGCGACATCAAACTCCGACTCAAGAGGAAGATGGCAAATGCTGGCAGAAATGCATGTGGGACAGGAGGGGGTCCTCCCGCCTCCTTGAATCTCAATTCCTATGAGGAAAAGATGTATTCTATCATGAATCCACGACTGATTTTTGGGATTCGAGGCAGCAGAGATATTGGGCCAGCTCTCTCTCAATCGACACCTGGTGAGTCAGATGCAATTACATCAATCTTTCTCAGGCCTGCACAACTCCAGTCCTCTAGGGCTGCAAACAGGCCAGGTTTTCAGGTTATCACTACTTCAGCACAGCTGGCTCAATTAGTGGCTCAGTATGACAGAGCCACTAATTGAGCCAGCTGTGCAGAAGTAGGGATATCCATAAATTCTGGCCTGTTTGTGGCCCTCGAGGACTGGAGTTGTGCAGGCCTGCTTTAAGTCATCAATAGTGTTCAATGCAATAACTTATACATACATTAAACTACAATCATGTGTTTTGATGATTTGATCATGTAATGCATGCCTGCACAACTTCAGTCCTCGAGGGCCGCAAACAGGCCAGGTTTTCAGGATATCCCTACTTCAGCACAGCTAGCTCAATTAGTAGCTCTGTCATACTGAGCCACTAATTGAGCCAGCTGTGCTGAAGTAGTGATATCCTGAAAACCTGGCCTGGTTGCGGCCCTCGAGGACTGGAGTTGTGCAGGCCTGATGTAATGTCAAAATTACACCTCACTGTTGATTGTAGGAAAAGCATGCTTGTTATTTAACTGATGCACGGATAATTTACATAGAATCACAAGATGTGCATTCACTATGTCTGTACAGGCAAATAAGAGTAGCACATAATAACTTAGCCAGTATGTTGATTGTAACGTATTGTAATTTATCATATAGTTATTGCTGAGGACATGGAATCAGATGTGTCACCAACAGAACATGAAAATGTTAGAAGTGAGGATGATGAGATGGTACTGGATACACCACATATTGATGCCCCAGAACATGAAGATTCAGGCCCAGATTTCAATGCATTACAGGAGACAACACATGATACAGATGAAGACCATGACCAGATACCAGCGGGACAGGGAGACCAGGTTGCTTCGGAGAGATTGGCGGGTTTAACAAATCTAGAATCCATTTATTTCAAACACCAACAAGATCACACATACCGACAGTCTAAAATAAATGAAAACATCTCTAATCACATGAAAAACATGACTGCCACTATGACCCAACCGCAGGAGACTGTACAAAATATGGCCAATAGCCTAACGATCATAGCAACGTGTATGGCGCAGGTTGTGGCACATGTGCAGACACAGCACACACCAGACCCACTGGCACAATCTGAGACACTATCTCAGAGGCAAAAAGACCCACATCCAGAGCTACCATCAGAGCCAGAAGCAGAGCTACCATCAGAGCCAGAAGCAGAGCCAGAAGCAGAGCTACCATCAGAGCCAGAAGCAGAGCCAGAAGCAGAGCCACAAAGAGAGCCAAAAAGAGTGCCACCAAGAGAGCCACAAAGAGAGCCAGAGCCACAGCAGGATCCGATGCCACAGGCTATTCACCTGGCACAAATCGTGGCACTGGCACAACAGCAGCAACATCAGCTTGCATTGGCACTGTCCCAAGCTTTGGGACTGGCCCAACCTCAGGCACTGGCCCAACCTCAGCCACTGGCCCAAGCTTCGGGACAGGCCAAACCTCAGCCACTGGGCCAAGCTTGGGGACAGGCCCAACCTCAGCCACTGGACCAAGCTTGGGGACAGGCACAACCTCAGCCACTGGGCCAAGCTTGGGGACAGGCACAACCTCAGCCACTGGACCAAGCTTGGGGACAGTCACAACCTCAGCCACTGGACCAAGCTTGGGGACAGGCACAACCTCAGCCACTGGCCCAAGCTTGGGGACAGGCCCAACCTCAGCCACTGGACCAAGCTTGGGGACAGGCACAACCTCAGCCACTGGCCCAAGCTTGGGGACAGGCCCAACCTCAGCCACTGGGCCAAGCTTGGGGACAGGCCCAACCTCAGCCACTGGACCAAGCTTGGGGACAGGCACAACCTCAGCCACTGGACCTAGATTGGGGACTGGCCCAACCTCAGCCACTGGACCAAGCTTGGGGACAGGTACAACCTCAGCCACTGGACCTAGATTGGGGACTGGCCCAACCTCAGCCACTGGCACAACCTCAGCCACTGGCACAATCTCAGCCACTGGCACAACCTCAGCCACTGGCACAACCTCTGCCAGTGGCCCAACCTCTGCCACTGGCCCAACCTCTGCCACTGGGCCAACCTCTGCCACTGGCCCAACCTCTGCCACTGGCCCAACCTCTGCCACTGGCCCAACCTCTGCCACTGGCCCAACCTCTGCCACTGGCCCAACCTCAGCCACTGGCCCAACCACCAACTGTTCGAAGATGGCAACGTGCACGTCAACGTTCATCTGATCCCACATCAAGGCCTACCACACGGTCATCGCAACGAAATAGTCAAAATAAGTAGTCCTTTTCTGTTTTATAATGGTTTAATTTTTTTTTTTGAGGCATATTAAATGCTTTCCATTCACTAATGTTCCTGAAACATGCTGAACAATCTGCAATAATCAAGTGTATATAATACCATATTTCATGTGCATACATGTGAACTAAACATCATATGAATTTTCATTTGTGAATAATCTATATGATGCTAACATCACTAATAGATATAGTTATTTGGTATTAACAGTGTCACATACTCACTAATTTTTGCACACTTTCACATGTTATTTGCAAACAAGATTCGTTTAGTTTTGTTAAAAACAAATTTTGTATGCGTTTTGCCACTGAAGCATGTATAATACGCAAGTCAGGCTAACTAATTATACTGGCCATCTGTATGTGGGAGAATTATACGTGGACACTTCTTCCTTTGTATAATGACCTTGGACAGTGTTCTGCAGAGAATTAAACTTTTGATACTTTGTAAGAAGAATTATGTAATGATAGTTTCGGCTAGTGTACGACATTCCCTGAAAACATGCCTTTTGAGATGTGTTCTTACGAAAGGCCTCCGTTGTCTTACACTAATCTAATATATAGTGCAATTCAAAACAGGATCCAGAAAGAAGCTACTGTCTCACAGATATATTAATATATAACGGATAACCACCCTTATTATCACTTTCATCCAAAACCTAAAGTATGGAGGAATTCGACACGCTATGCCATTATAATGTCTAGCTAACTACAATACACACGTTGGCCCCCATCCACCCTTGAGTTCCGTATCTGTGATTAAACAATAATACAACTCTTATCAATTACACTGTCCCTTGACAGACGCAGGCGTAGTGTGAGTTTGTATTCAGCTACCATAGGAAGCAGAGTTGCTGATATAATACTGCCCATTCTTTAAACGTGTACTAAGAGCACTAACATGTATGTCTATTGGTATCCATGTGACAGGTTTAACACAGAATCAAGGTCACTAAGCACCACTAAGCTACTCATGCTGTATCATAGTTAATAATTTACAGATATTGGAGAATCAGCAGTGACTGCACTTTGTACATTTTTTGTCACTACATACCCATTTTGGCTGTTAAGATACCAACAGCCTTAGAGCCTTCAATCAGATATTACACACAATAGGGTATCCACCTTTTCCAGTATACTGATTACTTGACTACCTTTTTATTGGTACAGCTAGTAGTATTCCAGTCCCGCTAAACCGTTATAAAATACACAGTTTAAGGTATTTATACTCCCTGTGTATGGACAAATGTGTTTAAAAACGGACAATAAAGATCATATACCCCATAACCTGTTCAACTCACTAATTAGAGACTAAGGGGGATTATTTGAACATAAAACACCGTATACACAAATATCAATATTTGTCCACTTGTACTTACCTCTAACACGGACACTGTGACTGGAAGGATAACAGGTATCCTGTGCATATACTATACCGTATAGATTAGTGCCCATGAGCTCAGCGAGAAGCGGAGATTGAATAGACGTTAGCTGTCTATCTTTTAATTAAAGTATATGGAACTGTACTATATACTGTTTTAATTGCACGTTTACACAGCAATTTAAATTAAAGTTAACTATATTAACACATCCACCCCTGACCGTCTATACCATAAAGGTCTGCGGTGCGCCTGCGAAAGGGATCCTTTAGTGTACCTTCTTTGGTACACATCTCTTGTCTATTCTATACATCCCTAGGCAGCACGCTTTCACCAACAAGGGGTTAGAGCGAGGTTTTTCTCTATAGTATCGCCGCACTTTATCAACCAATCCTTCTTTTATTCGAAACCCACCGTCTCTCGGAAACAGGGGTGGCTGTTGGTCAGTTTATGAATCCGGTATGCGTATGTCTGTGAATGCAAATATCAGAAGACAGACAATTGTCGGCCACAACTACCAGGATATAGGTGGCCGCTGCGGTGACTTTAATGTTCAGCCAAATTGCTATACTTTTCTACTGGAGTTGCCCAACCAATACCAGCAACCTAACGGAGCAAGTTATTACGAAAACATGCATAATACAGAGTTTGCACCACCACCTGAAATGGCACAAAGTTACCATCTGTATCCGCCTCAGTACATTCAACAGCATTCCAACTGGTATGGAGTCAGCTACAACCCGACCCAGCTGAAAACATGGAACAAGGAATTGATTGACTACAGCGGCAACCTCGCAAACACCCCTTCTATGCCTGGTCCAAATCTGACTGCAATATAATGCAGGTAACTAACTGTAGTCCTTTCTAAAATCTGTGAATTGCTTATTCCCGAATGACACGCATATGCGTTCCATTCAGGGCGCATGCGCGTACCATACGGGAAAACTAAATATTTTTTAAAATACATTAACGTATTTCTTTTACCTTTTTCGCCTTCTGATTTTCTAAACAGATCACGGTGTGAAGATAACAATATGCCAGAACACATTTCCAAAACAAAGTAAGCTTTACTGAACGATATACGTGACAAACGTTACAAAGTGCTATGCAATGGAGGGTGAAATAACAGATATTCATGCGCTGCCCTTAAATGTAAGGCCACTACGGGTCCGCTCCCTATGTGTAAAAAGAATCTATTAGCACCATTTAATGTATGTTATGTGCATAATTGCATGACATAGATTACAAATGTGTATTTAGCATATCTCAACATTAGAATGTTTGATCCTGCTTTAACATTTCTTTAAATATCATTAAAGGCAGCAGTTTAGTCGCCAACTTTTCTACTTATGCAGAATAGTTATTATTGTTTAGCATTCTGTATATAACATTTTTTGTGATAGCATGTGGCAAAACAGAAGCTTGTGTAATACATGCATTTGTACCATGTTACGTGTCTTTGTCTAACAAAACCAACATACATTATATAGATCTCTCTATCATAAAAAAAAGAAACAAAAAGTTTTTTAATTAAAGTGTACTGTAATATCACGTCATGATTCACGTGTAATACAGTTACAGTAGAAAAACACGTGTTTAGATGAATCATTAATGTTTCATTTAAGCTGTACATTGCTGTAATTAATATTACATCTCTACTTCTTTCACAGATGTGAACATCTCCGTTCCAGACAGAAGATAATGTGAATGGATGTATCCAAACACCGACCAACTGCGACCTTTTATTTCATGTCCAAAACCAGCACATGGGCACTAATGCTATGACACAAATGAAAGTGCACATGAAAATGTATTGAGAAATAAAATAATCTTCCATGATATTAGATTATGTGAAATAATATAGAAATGTTTGCTTTTTCTATATTTTTTAAATATGTGTAAACATTACAATAAAAATAATTAATAAATTTAGTGTTATTGCAACATTTTTGTCAATGTCATGCTGATGACACTTTCACATGACTCTACTACAATATTTGTAATCTGTCATGTTAAGGAATACACATTTATGGAGACTGTCACTGTAATGATAGCTTAAATTAGAATCTACACTACTGTCAAAACACACAACAATAAACAACAAATCCTTACCCTAGCGGCTATCTGCTATGGTAATGAAGCTGCATTAATGTACATTTTAATAATAGTGTGCGAGAGCAGGGGGTCACCTGAGCTTCAACGCATTGATTTCTGACTCAGAGACACCCTGCTTCCCGAGTTATAGGCCCCGGTATGGGGCATCGAAGGCCAGTGTCGCCGACATCTTTATAGCGTCCAAGACGCGACGTGGGCTCTATAAAGATGGCGGCGCCACTGGGCTCCGATGCCCCAAACCGGGGCCTGTAACAATGGAAGCAGGGGGTCCCTGAGGCAGAAATCAATGCGGTTCCGCTCAGGGGACACCCTGCTCCCGCACACTAGTAATACAAATACATCAACGCAGCTTAATAACCATAGCAGTTATTAACTGCTACAGTCATTATGGGGTTAACCCACCCTCATCCACCATTCGGGAGGCCTACATACCCTCCCACACTAACCCCCACCCCGTGAGGCCTAACCACCCTCACCCACTACCCACAAGGGAGGCCTACCCACATACTCTTGGGGCCAATACCCCCTCCCCCCACCCCCAGTACCCACAATAAAAACAATACACTGCCCCACATTAAACATCATTCTATTTATTAAATACATTACCCACCCCCTGTGCCCCCCATAAATACATGATTTATCCTTTTACAAACAGGGTTCATAACACAACCCCACGCAAGTCCCCGGCGGGCTGGCAGAGCACCTGACAGGCCTACAGGGTACCAGCAGCTCATTTCAAACAGGTTCTGGAGGCCTGTTGGTGGGTCCCGCCAAGCGCCATGGCCCCCAGGTGGTCTCCTTGGGTTAACCATGGGCCACAATTGGGTCCCCACGGTAGGCACGCGGATGTCTGGGAGCCCCGGGCCAGACCCACAGGTGTCTGCGGGGCCTCGGGTGGTTCCCACGGGGTCTGGGGAACTCACAAGTGCTCACTATGGGTCCGCGGTGCCCCCACGGATGTGGGACAACTGCTTCATCCCCGCAGACTACGGGTCCGCAGTGCCCCCACAGATGTGAGACCACTGCTTCATCCCCGCAGATGTCACCCATGGAACCACAGCCTGATACCCGTGAGATACCCAAGGAGACCGCAGGTGGTCTCCAGAGGTCTCACGCAGAACCACGGAACAAACCTTGAATGTAAAAAAATAAACCTGGCCTATACATTCAATACTTACACCCCCCACCCAAAACCTACAGTACAATAATGTGCAAAATAACTATTATCCATATAGGGATAAATAAAGTATTACTGACCTCATCAAGAAGAAGCCACCGTCGCCAGCAACATCCTGGTCTTTCGTTGCCCACAAAATACATAGCCAATACAAAGCCAATACATTGCAATTACATTCAGATATCAATTAACCCCTTAAACACCTTATCGGATAAAAACCGTAAAGGTAATTAAGAGGTTAAGCCACACTGGGCCAATACCCACACTTCACCCATGAATTTGTACAATGGCTTCATCATGCAACTATATATATATATATATATATATATATATATATATATATATATATATATATATATATATACAGAGAGAGAGAGAGAGATACACACACATGATGAACCAATATACAAATAAATGTATAAGGGTTATCAAAAACATGCTGTACTACAAATAACACTTCTCCATACAGATACACTACAGTAAAATCAATTTCCTTAAATAATCCTATCTGATCTTACAATCAAAATTCTCAAATGCCAATCAAAAAGCTCAAATGACAATCAAAACTTTGCATTTACATTGTATATATGATGCATACAATCTATGCACCATATACATTCTGCAAATGAATGTTAACAATAACATTCAAAACAAAATACCCCAACTCTGATTGGCTCTAGTAGACCATGTGACAGAGGCTTGGGGGAGAACGGATGTGACGTGATGTAAGCCTATCACATGTTACTAGAGCCAATCAGAGTTGGGATGGACTTCCCACGGTGTGATTGGCTACTGTACCATGTGTCGCCGGACATTTTTATTTCCATGACGTCATCTTAAAGGCAATTGAAGCACAGACATTCTGATTGGCTGGGCTTTCATTGCCTTTAAATTACGTCATTTTAATTGATATTTTTCGGCCAAATCACATGTTTCTCACTGCCCAATCAGGAGCGTGGGAAACAATTGACCAAAATGTGACGTCATAGGCCTATAAAAGGCTATGTCGCCTCATTTTGAAGCCAGACGCCGAGGAGGAGGGACCTCCAGAAATAGAAAGAACAGCTCCGGAAGAAGAAAGAACACCAGGGCGTGGCCCAGGGCGTGGCCGAAAAGAGAGAGGAAGAAGATACAAGAAAGAAGAATACAGATGAAGATGGATTACAAATAGAAGACCCCTGGATTGTTTTGGAATTTGATTTTAATGATTAGGATGTGATGGTTTATTATTTTATGGGTTCCTGCGCGTGGATTGGTTCGAGAGTAAGCTGTTCAACGGGAGTCGGTGATTGGGTCAAGTAATGGTAAGTGAACAAACGAAAGGTATTTTATTTAACTTGTTCATGTGTTTATTAGTTTTGTGACATGTGTATTTTTTGGGAGGCGACAATTTCTTCCCACTGTATGCATGTATGGGGCCTATGCAGAGAGCTGCGAGAAGCCCTATCTCGCCAGTTTTTAGCCAAATATGCCTATAGCAATTTAGTAAATGGCGAATAACTGGCGAGATGAGTAAAAACCGCCAGTTTTTTTTTTTGTTTTTAAAACTCGCCGCGCGGGTGGCGAGAAGCAATATCTCGCCAGTTTTAAAATCCGCAGTATGCAGGATGCCCCGATCACCATCTCGCCGCTGATCGCACCATTAAAATGGAGAGATGTTCTCCAAATAGCTCCGCCAAAAAAAGTTGGCAAGAAGCTGGAGCTGAGCGGCGAGAGGGGACATAAAAAAAAATCATCCCTTTTCCTGGCTCGGATTGATGCCGGGGGGCTCCAGAGCTGATACCCAGGAATATCAGCACCGAAGGCCCCCGGCATGCATCCGAGGCAGGAAAAATGCATGTACAGCCCACTTGATTACCTTAGCGGCTAACCGCTAAGGCAATGAAGGGATTAACCCACCGTGCCAGCTTTATTGTGGGTAGCGGGTGTGGGTGAAGGGGGTATTTGGCCCATGGTGTGAGTTTAGGGCTTGCGGGGGGGTTGCGGGTGCACTTAACCCCTTCAGGACCGTAGCAGTTTATACCGCTACGGTCATGAAGGGGTTAACCCCTCCCGCTACCCCCACCCCCACTACCCACAATGAAAAATAATCACACACAGCAGCCCCACACTAAATAAATAAATGTAAAAGAATAAATAAATAAATATAAATATATATATATATATATATATATATTTATATATATATATATATATATATATATATATATATATATATATATATATATATATATATATATATATATATATATATATATAACAACAACTCCTGTAACCCCTAACATACACATATATGCACATCAATGATACTATAGACGGGCGGGGGCCCTCGGGTGTTACCCGCAGGCCTGCAGTACCAATTATGTGCCCCCCCCCCCAAATTAATGAATAAACACATACATACTTTTAAAGAAATAACCCCCCCCTAACACATAGAAGTATAGTTATGGCCAAAATTACTATTATCCACAAAGGGATAATAGTGAATGTGCCCATTTTAAATACATTAACAGCAATAAATACATTAAATACATATAGCATTCACCCATGTCCGGCTGCAACGATAAAGGCCATCCTCATCTTCATCCTGCCCATGCCCCCTCCGCTGCTGCAAAACAGACACAACAATGAAAACATCCAAAGTAATGTCCCCTAACCCCTTAATCACCATAGAGGTTATTAACCGCTACAGTCATTAAGGGGTTAACCCACCCTCACTCACCACTCGGGACGCCTACATACCCTCCCACAGTAACCCCCCAGCCCTTGAGGCCTAACCACCCTCACCCATTACCCACAAGGGAGGCCTACCCACATACCGTTGGGAATCCCCCCCCCCCAACACCTACAATACAATAATGTCCAAAATAACTATTATCCAGATAGGGATAATAGATTATTTGCCCATTATTAAAAACATTAACTAGCATATTCAAATAAATTAAGTACTACTGACCTTATCAACAAGAAGTCTCATTCTCCAGCAACATCCTTGTCTTGCCCACAAAAAACATAGCCAATACTATGCCAATACATTGCAATTACATTTAGATATCAATTAACCCCTTAAATACCATATCGGATAATAATCGCAAAGGTAATTAAGGGGTTAAGCCACACTGGCCCGAAACCCACCCTTCACCCATGAATTTGTACATTGGCTTCATCATGCAAATATATATATATATATATAATCAAAAAATAAATAGATGATACCGTTCTGTGGCTAACGAAATGCTTTTATTTGTGCGAGCTTTCGAGATACACTGATCTCTTCTTCCGGCGATGTTACAATGAATGAAGCAAGGATAACTTAAAAACAGTGTCTCTTGGAATGTTATCTGTGCTTGTCCTTCCCCCGGTGTGGATGTGTTTTATGGCTAGAGGTGTCAAAGGGTAACTGAAAGCAATTGAAGAAAGAGTGTGTATGTGTATCAGTGTGAATAAAAATGAATGGAGAGCCCACAGTATAAACAGTGCTCTACACAAGGTGTGTGTGGAGTGAGAGGGATATAAATGGTGTGGGTGGGTGTGGAAATGTGAGAGTTTGTAGCACAACTAAAAGTGTGTGTGGATACTATGTGGTCCCTATTGGTGTATATGGATGGAAAAATAAGGAGTATTAGTATGTGTGAGAGACAGCTGTGTGTGCATACATATAGCACAGTATGTACAGCATACTGTAAAGCATTTCGTTAGCCACAGAACGGTATCATCTATTTATTTTTTGATTATTGAAGCTCGGCTAACACGGTACTGATACCTCTACATATATATATATATATATATATATATATATATATATATATATATATATATATATAAAAATATATATATATATATATATATATATATATATATATATATATATATATATATATATATATATATATATACACAGAGATATATATATATAAATATATATATATACACACACATGATGAACCAATATACAAATAAATGTAGAAGGGTTATCAAAAACATGCAGTACTCAAAATAACAGTTCTCCATTAATACACACTACAATACAAGTAATTTCCTTTCATAATCCTAACTGATATTACAATCAAAAAGATAAAATGCCAATCAAAAACCTCTAATCACAATCAACACATTGCATTAACATTGAATATATGATGCATACAATCTATGCACCATATACATTCTGCTAATGAATGTTAACAATAACATTTCAATCCAAATACAGATAACTCCAAACACATATACTATTGTAACCAATCCGGTAAACATAAATCAATTACCATTCAATAATGACATCCCTAAACAATTGACATTGCATCCCTAAACAATTTACATTCAATCCCTAACAATTAAACAATTAACTAATTCAAACCTGCAACTGAGAAATGTAGGCTGTGAAAATATATAAGTACTAAGAATCATAAAAAATTAACAACGAAGGCTACCCCTGACCTCTAAAACAACATAAAATAGCAACGATTACATCTATCTAATTTTAAAAGACTTTAAACACACATTTAAGCATACATGCATAGTCAAAATAATTAAAAACACAGCAAATCAAGCTTTTAAAACACTATCATTTCTTACCCTGTATGTATATATCTCTCTAGACTACATACATACAGTGGCAAGAAATGATATACCACAGATAATTAAATAAACATGTAAAGAACAGAATTTAAAAAAATTAACTAGTTCAATTAAATACATTTCTTTACTTCACTTACCATTACTTGCCGCCACCGACTCCCGTTGAACTGGTTACTCACGTACAAAACCACCAGGCACAGGAACCCATAAAATAACAAACCATAAAAAAATAAACATTAATCAAAAAATCCAAATCAATCCACGGGTCTTCTACTTGTAATCCATCTTCATCTGTATTCTTCTTTCTTCTATCTTCTTCCGGGGTCTTCTTCCCGTCTTCGGCCACGCCCTGGCCTTCTTCTTCTGTAGGAGGTCCTTCCTCCTCGGCGTCTGGCTTCAAATTGAGACGACAAAGGCTTTTAAAGGCCTATGACGTCACAGTTTCGTCATATGGTTCCCACGGCCCTGATTGGGCCGTGAAAACCATGTGTTTTGGCCGATAAAAAAAAACTGATGACGTCACTTAAAGGCAATGAAAGCACAGCCAATCAGAATGGCTTTGCTTCAATTGCCTTTAAGATGACGTCATTAAAAGAAACATGGCCATCCACACATGGTACGGTAGCCAATCAGAGCGTGGGACTCCATCCCTACTCTGATTGGCTCTAGTACCATGTGACAGGCTTTCAATGACGTCACATCCTTTCTCCCCCAAGCCTCTATCACATGGTATACTAGAGCCAATCAGAGTAGGGATGGAGTTCCCACGCTCTGATTGGCTACCGTACCATGTGTGGACGGCCATGTTTCTTTTAATGACGTCATCTTAAAGGCAATTGAAGCAAAGCCATTCTGATCGGCTGTGCTTTCATTGCTTTTAAGTGACGTCATCAGTTTTTTTTTTATTGGCCAAAACACATGGTTTTCACGGCCCAATCAGGGCCGTGGGAACCATATGACGAAAATGTGACGTCATAGGCCTTTAAAGCCTATGTCGTCTCATTTTGAAGCCAGACGCCGAGGAGGAAGGACCTCCGGAGAAGAAAGAAGACCAGGGCGTGGCCGAAGATGGAAAGAAGACCCCGGAAGAAGGTAGAAGAAAGAAGAATACAGATGAAGATGGATGACAAGTAGAAGACCCGTGGATTGATTTGGATTTTTAGATTAATATTTATTTTTTTATGGTTTGTTATTTTATGGGTTCCTGTGCCTGGTGGTTTTGATCGTGAGTAACCAGTTCAACTGGAGTCGGTGGGGGCAAGTAATGGTAAGTGAAGTAAAGAAATGTGTTTAATTGAACTAGTTAATTTTTTTTAATTCTTTTCTTTACATGTTTATTTAATTATCTGTGGTATATCATTTCTTGCCACTGTATGTATGTATGTATGTATGTATGTCTAGAGAGATATATACATACAGGGTAAGAAATTATAGTGTTTTAAAAGCTTGATTTGATGTGTTTTTAATTATTTTGACTATGCATCTATGCTTCAATGTGTGTTTAAAGTATTTTTAAATTAGATAGATGTAATCGTTGCTATTGTATGTTGTGTTAGAGGTCAGGGTTAGCCTTGGTTGTCAATTTTTTATGCTTGTTGGTAGTTATATATAGTGGTATATAATTTCTTGCCACTGTATGTATGTATGTATGTATGTCTAGAGAGATATATACATACAGGGTAAGAAATGATAGTGTTTTAAAAGCTTGATTTGATGTGTTTTTAATTATTTTGACTATTCATCTATGCTTCAATGTGTGTTTAAAGTATTTTTAAATTAGATAGATGTAATCGTTGCTATTATATGTTGTATTAGAGGTCAGGGTTAGCCTTGGTTGTCAATTATTTATGCTTGTTGGTAGTTATATATTTTCACAGTCTACATTGTTCAGTTGCAGGTTTCATTTCGTATATTGTTTAATTGTTAGGGATGGAATGTAAATTGTTTAGGGATGGAATGCAAATTGTTTATGGATGTCATTAATGAATGGTAATTGATTTATGTTTACCGGATTGGTTACAATAGTATATTTGTTTGGACTTCTCTGTATTTTGCTTGCAATGTTATTGTAAACATTCATTTGCAGAATGTATATGGTGCTTAGAGTATATGCATCATATATACAATGTTAATGCAATGTGTTGATTGTGATTTGAGGTTTTTGATTGGCATTTGATCTTTTTGATTGTAATATCAGTTAGGATTATGAAAGGAAATTAATTGTATTATAGTGTGTATTTAAGGAGAACTGTTATTTTGAGTACAGCATGTTTTTGATAACCCTTCTACATTTATTTGTATATTGGTTCATCATGTGTGTGTATATATATATATATATATATATATATATATATATATATATATATATATATATATATATATATATATATATATATATATATATATATATATATATATATATATATATATATATATATATATCTGTGTATATATATTTATATATATATGCAAATATAGCTGTATGCTCATCTGCATGTCTTAGGCAGGTCTGCAACCCCACCTTTCCCCATTATCACCCAGCATACAGCACTTCCACTGCAGCAAGGGATTCTGGGAAATGACATGCAAATGAGCACACAGTGTCACTTTTTGCCTCAATAACCATTTTTAACATGGTTCCCTATAGGCTTAAGCTTGCTGCATGGTCACAGCTTTGAGCACAGCCAGGGTGAAGGTGCATACCCAGAAAATATATATTTGCATGATGAAGCCAATGTTCAAATTCATGGGTGAAGGGTGGGTATCGGGCCAGTGTGGCTTAACCCCTTAATTACCTTTGGTGTTATTATCCGATATGGTATTTAAGGGGTTAATTGATATCTGAATGCAATTGCTATGTATTGGCTTTGTATTGGCTATGTTTTTTGTGGGCATGACAACGATGTTGCTGGCGTCTGAGACATCTTATTGATAAGGTCAGTAGTACTGAATTTATTTGAATATGCTTGTTAATGTTTTTAATAATGGGCAAATAATCTATTATCCCTATCTGGGTAATAGTTATTTTGCACATTATTGTACTGTAGGTGTTGGGGGGGGAGGGAATGTATTGAATGTATAGGCCAGGTTTTTTTTTTTACATTCAGGGTTTGTTCTGTGGTTGTGCGTGGGACCTCTGGAGACCACCTGCGGGTCTCCTCGGGTATCTCACGGGTATCAGGCTGGCGGTTCCACGGGTGACACATGCGGGGATGAAGCGGTGGCCTCACATCTGTGGGGGCACCGTGGACCCGTAGTCTGCGGGGATGAAGCGGTGGCCTCACATCTGTGGGGGCACCGCCGACCAATAGGTGCGGGGATGAAGATGTGTGGTCCCACTTCTGTGGGGGCACCACGGCCCCTTAGTGAGCACTTGTGAGTTCCCCAGACCCCCGTGGGAACCACCCGAGGCCCCGCAGACACCTGTGGGTCTGACCCAGGGCTCCCAGACATCCGTGGGCCTACCGTGGGAACCCAATTGTGGACCACTGTGACCCAAGTAGACCACCTGGGGGAAACTGGTGCTGGCGGGACTCACCAGCAGGCCTCCAGAACCTGTTTGAAAAGGGCTGTCTGTCAGGTGCCCCGCCAGCCAACCGGGGACTCGCGTGGGGCTGCGTTATGAACCCTGTATGTAAAAGGATAAATCTTGTATTTATGGGGGGGGCACAGGGGGTGGGTAATGTATTTATTAAATATAATGATGTTTATTGTGGGTCACTGTACTGTTTTTATTGTGGGTACTGGGGGTGGGGGGGGGGGTGTTCCCAAACGGTATGTGGGTAGGCCTCCCTTGTAGGTAGTGGGTGAGGGTGGTTAGGCCTCACGGGGTGGGGGGTTAGTGTGGGAGGGTATGTAGGCGTCCCGAGTGGTGGGTGAGGGTGGGTTAACCCCTTAATGACTGTAGCGGTTAATAACCGCTATGGTGATTAAGGGGTTAGGGGACATTACTTTGGATGTTTTCATTGTTGTGTCTGTTTTTCAGCAGCGGAGGGGCCATGGGCAGGATGAAGATGAGGATGGCCTTCATCGTGGCAACCGGTAATGGGAAAGTGCTATATGTATTTAATGTATTTATTCTTGTTTTTGTATTTTAAATACACAGGGGGTGTATGTTGTTTATTGCCATGTTTATTAGGGGCAATTGTCCCAAATAAACATGCTATTCTGCCTTAACCCTTCATTGCCTTAGCGGCTATACGCTATGGTAATGAAGCAGCATTTCTGTATTTTAATAATATTGTGCAGGAGCAGGGGGTCCCCTGAGCTTTGATTTGTGGCTCAGAGACCCCCTACTCACTGTACAATATTATTAAAAATACATTCATGCTGCTTCGTTACCGTAGCACATAGCCGCTAAGGTAAGGAATGATTGTGGATTGATATGTGTGTTTTATTCATACTGTAGATGTGCAGGGAGTCTCCGGAGCTGAACCGCTTTGGTTTTAGGTCTGGGGACCCCCTGCTCCCCGAGATACAGGCCCCTTTAGGGGGTGCCGGTATCCCTCTGCTTTGTTTACATTCCGCGGTCACGTGATCTGGACCTTTAAATGCAGAGGGATACCGGCACCTCATAAAGGGGCCTGTATCTCGGGAAGTAGGGGGTCCCCGGACCTGAAACCAATGCGGTTCAGCTCCGGAGACCCCCTGCACATGTACACTATCAATAAAAATGGTTTTTAAATAATTTTTAATGTGCCGATGTTTTCGCAGAGAGAGCAGCGGATCTCTCTCTGCTGCAAACACATCTCACCAGGGGACGGCTTCTCGGCAGTTTCTCGCCAGGCAGCCGTCTCGCCACCGCTTAATAGCCATTATTTCAAATGGTGGTGGCGCATTCATTCTCCAGGGATTCGGCCCTCCCTGCATAAAGCGAGGTTAACACGCCAAAAACCTGGCAAATTGAAACCCAGGCGAATGCAATTTTTCGGCCCTTTCTGCATAGGCCCCTATGTCTAGATCGATATATACATACAGGGTAAGAATTGTTTTGAAATGCTTGGATTGCTATGTAGAAAAGGCTTTGGGATATGCTGCTATGCATAAATGTGTGTGTAATGTATTTGATAATTAGATAGATGTAATTGTGTCTATTGTATGGTGTACTTTAGGTCAGGGTCAGGCTTGCTTTTCTATATTGTATTCTTATTGGTACTTATATTTTTTCACAGGATAAATTGTTCTGTTCAACGATTGAATTAGTTAATTGTTTAATTGTTAGGGATGGAATGTAAATTGTTTAGGGATGTCATTAATGAATGCTAATTGATTTATATTTCCTGGATTGGTTTAAATTTGATACTTGTTTGGAGGTATTGGTATTTTGTTTTGAATGTTATTGTTAACATTCATTTGCAGAATGTATATGGTGCATAGATTGTATGCATCATATATACAATGTAAATACAATGTTTTGATTGTCATTTGAGCTTTTTGATTGGCATTTGAGGATTTTGATTGTAAGATCAGATAGGATTATTTAAGGAAATTGATTTTATTGTAGTGTACTGCACCGACACACTTTATTCGAGCAAATACCCGGTATGTACCTGGCAGATACCTGGAATGCGCCACTCCTCACCTCTGACAAGCCCCGTTGCATTTGCCTTCCCAGCCTGGGTTCATGCCTGGCTGATGGGCGGCTGATCTGTTAAATGATAATGATTAGGATTTAATAGGCTGCAATGCTTCGCGTGTCTACCAGATGGCATAAATTCATGAATTGTAATGCAGTATATATATATATACACTGTGCAGTATTGCAGCCAGCGGGAATAAAATGCTTCAATCCCTGCTTGGAAAATAACTCAATGCACTCGGGCAGAAAACAGTCACAAACCTCAATACAACCGGGTATACCCGAATTCGTGGGACTAGCCAAGCTCGAATAAAGTGTGTCGCCAGTGTATCTGTAAGGAGAAGTGTTATTTGTAGTACAGCATATTTTTGATAACCCTTCAACATTTATTTGTATATTGATTCATAATGTGTGTGTATCGCTCTCTCTCTCTCTCTCTCTCTCTCTCTCTCTATCTTATATATATAGTTGCATGATGAAGCCATTGTACAAATTCATGGGTGAAGGGTGGGTATCGGCCCAGTGTGGCTTAACCTCTTAATTACCTTTGCGGTTATTATCCGATAAGGGGTTTAAGGGGTTAATTTATATCTGAATGTAATTGCAATGTATTGGCTTTGTATTGGCTATGTATTTTGTGGGCAACGAAAGACCAGGATGTTGCTGGCGACTGTGGCTTCTTCTTGATGAGGTCAGTAGTACTGCACCGACACACTTTATTCGAGCAAATGCCCAGTTTGTACCTGGCAGATACCTGGAATGCGCCGCTCCTCACCTCTGACAAGCCACGTTGTGTTTGCCTTCCCAGCCTGGGTTCATGCCTGGCTGACGGGCGGCTGATCTGTTAAATGATAATGATTAGAATTTAATAGGCTGCAATGCTTTGCGTGTCTACCAGATGGCATAAATTCATGAATTGTAATGCAGTATATATATATATACTGTGCAGTATTGCAGCCAGTGGGAATAAAATGCTTCAATCCCTGCCTAGAAAATACCTCAATGCACTCGGGCAGAAAACAGTCACAAACCTCAATACACCCGGGTATACCCGAATTCGTGGGACTAGCCGAGCTCGAATAAAGTGTGTCGCCAGTGTACTTTATTTATTTGAATATGCTAGTTAATGTGTTTAATAATGGGCAAATAATCTATTATCCCTATCTGGATAATAGTTATTTTGCACATTATTGTACTGTAGGTGTTGGGGGGGGGGGGGGTGAGTGTATGTATTGAATGTATAGGCCAGGTTTATTTTTTTTACATTCAGGGTGTTTTCCGTGGTTCTGCATGAGACCTCTGGAGACCACCTGTGGTCTCCTCGGGTATCTCACGGGTATCAGGCTGGTGGTTCCACGGGTGACACCTGCGGGGATGAAGCGGTAGCCTCACATCTTTGGGGGCACCGCGGACCCGTAGTCTGCGGGGATGAAGCGGTGGTCCCACATCCGTGTGGGCACCGCGGACCCATAGGTGCGGGGATGAAGCGATGGTCCCACATCCGTGGGGGCACCGCAAACCCATAGTGAGCACTCGTGAGTTCCCCAGACCCCCGTGGGAACCACCTGAGGCCCCGCAGACACCTGTGGGTCTGACCCGGCGCTCCCAGTCATCCACGGGCCTACCGTGGGGACCCAATTGTGGCCCACGGTGACCCAAGGAGACCACCTGGTGGGCCATGGCGCTTGGTGGGACCCACTAGCAGGCCTCCAGAACCTGTTTGAAATGAGCTGCTGGTACCCTGTAGGTCTGTCAGGTGCCCCACCAACCCGCCGGGGACTCGCGTGGGGTTTGTTATGAACCCTGTTTGTAAAAGGATAAATCATGTATTTATGGGGGGGCACAGGGGGTGGGTAATGTATTTAATAAATAGAATGATGCTTATTGTGGGGCTGTGTATAGTTTTTATTGTGGGTACTGGGGGTGGGGGGGGGGGGTATTGGCCCCAAGGGTATGTGGGTAGGCCTCCCTTGGGGGTAGTGGGTGAGGGTGATTAGGCCTCACGGGGTGGGGGGTTAGTGTGGGAGGGTATGTAGGCCTCCCGAATGGTGGGTGAGGGTGGGTTAACCCCATAATGCCTGTAGCGGTTAATAACCACTACGGTGATTAAGGGGTTAGGGGACATTACATTGGATGTTTTTATTCTTGTGTATGTCTTGCAGCATAGGAGGGGGCATGGGCAGGGTGAAGATGAGGATGAAGTTGGCCTTCATCGTGGATGCCTATAAAAGGTAAATGTAATATGTTTTTACTGTATTTATTGCATGTTATATGTATTTAAAATGGGCAAATGCATTATTATCCATATGTGGATAATAGTAATTTTGAATATTACTGTATTGTATGTGTTAGGGGGGTGTATTTATTTATAAATATTGTTTATTATTTTTGGAGGCGCAACATTGCTACCACAGGGCCACGGGTACCCCAGGACTCGCGGGGACCCCCGCTTGGTGAGCCGGGGACACCCGGACCCCGCGGGGTCAGCCGGGGACACCCGCCGGCCTGTTGTATGGGTTTTGCGCATGCAAAAAGGTAAACAAAGAATTTTTTCTAAGTCCAGCTTTTTTATCACCAGGCTTTAGCTGGTGAGCTTTATTGAGCGCAACTTTCACGTACGATCACTTTGCGTTGCTTAGTGAATCCCGCAGAAGGGCAGGATTCAGCGCAAACAGCTGATCGTACGATAAAAGTTGGACTTAGAAAAAATTTCAATGAAAAGCCCGTTTTAGAGCGCAAAGTGCCTGTTTGCGCGGCTTAGTGCATAGCGCTCGGCGGAACTTCACATTCTAAGAGCACTTTGCGCTCTTAAAATGACTTATCACTGCTTAGTGCATAGCCCCCATTGTTTTTTTATTTGGATTTTTAATCCATCCAGTGGATTGCCAATGATAGAAAAAAAGATGGATTGACCTTTTTGAGACTGATCCGATGAAATCAACGGACCAAAGGAACAATCCTTTCGCTAGTAAGTGGGTGAAAGAGAGGTGGAACACATAATGTAAATGGGTGAAGAACAAAAAGGTGAAGTGTATTAGTTACGAGAAAATAATAACTAAATGTATGTACAGTATGTATTTATTTATTTGCAAGATGGTCCAGACACTGTCCTTTCTAATTAAAAGACACTTCTACATTAGCAAGTTGAAGGTGGTCCCGTGGGGTCCGACGGCGGAGCACTGCTGTTTGAAGAAATTCGGGGCTGCACACCAGTTCCAGTTAAAAATCGATTTATTGAGTGGTCATCTGAAGTGTGCATCTTAGAGTGCTTACTGTACACTTCAGATGACCACTCAATAAATCGATTTTTAACTGGAACTGGTGTGCAGCCCCGAATTTCTTCAAACAGCAGTGCTCCACCGTCGGACCCCACGGGACCACCTTCAACTTACCTGAGATGCAGGCGTGACGCACGCACACTTCTGAGTCTGAGCAGCTGTTCCACTGAGGCTCCATCAAACACTATGGGTATGTACTTTGGTTTTCTGGGGATTTAGACAGTGCCTTTATGGTATATATAGAGTTCTGTGTATTGTCTCCAGTTATACCTGTACACCTACTTGTATTATAATATATAGAGCCTCACACAGCTTAATATATGCTCATATGACCAGACATATGTTTAATTGAGACTTCAATCAAGTCATTTCCACACACAGCTGAGCCCTGAGGATTGGGATTATTTCCCATACACACTTCTACATTAGCAGTCCAGGAGAAATTCAGCCCTAAGTTGCGAGATTCCTACCTCAGATGTAGCACATTATCTTTATAAACTCATTGCATCCCACATTTAGATCAACGTGCAAAAAACTAACTAAAACCCTGAATGCGTCAGCGCTTGACCTATTTGCTGCTAGTGTTAAACTATTGCAGTGTTGAATGAATACATACAATATTACAATTGTGATTGTGCTGTGACTTGTAGCTGCCGAGGTTTCCCACAGTACAAGTTGTCTCCCCAACTTGTGTTGGACAAATGGTAATGGAAAAGAAGGATACCTGGCGCTGAAAAAGACACTTAGTCCATGCAGTACACAGTTCTTATATTGTCCAATTTCTTGATGAGAGATGATGACAACATTCTTGTCCAATCTGCTTCTCAATGATCCCCCTAATGAAGGTTACAAAAAAAGCACAACATAGCGCATTATGCCTGGACTGGAAGGTCTAAACTGAACTTGATGTAGAGTGTCTACTTACAAGATGTCTCTTGTCAGAATACGTTTGAGAGAATCTGTGCTTTAACCTCTTCTTCTCCTCAGCTGTTACGAATCCCATGTGCAGTAGTTCAATCTCATTCACATTAGATTTTCTCAGATGACCGGTGATTTTCAACCCAGAAGAGGAGAAAGTACAGAGATAGTGCAGATAGTATAACAATTTTATTAAAAAACGGCTACAACAGCCAAAAGTACACTCACATGTGAATGCTGCATTAAAACAACATTAGGATGCCGTTCGCTACTTGTAATGAAGTCCCCTAAGTGCCGCAAATGTCTGAGCGCTCGTACCGACCCTCTGCAGTGGTTTCCGGTGCAGGTGCTCCCGTGTTAGCTCCTGCTGCTGCTCGTGGTGTAATCCGGCACTGGTCCTGCTGACGTCACACCTTGCGCGTCGCCTTCCTCCCCTCTAACGCGTTTCATGACGTGGGGACGTCACTTTCTCAAAGGAATGAGGAGCTGATGTAGATGGTCGCTATTTATACCCTTAAGGGGTGTTACCCCTCCACAAGTATGATACATGATGTTAACATGACATAATATGATAAAACATCTTGAAAGCACTCTAAGAAACCTGCTGCCTGGTCTATGTTGTCATTGTTTCAGCATGTTTCAAGGGACTATCAGTATTCCCTGGGATTAAGAGACGTGTTAAAAACAAAGGTGTATTGTCCTTGTTTAAGCATATGTTCAAGGGACCACTGGTATTTCCTGGAATTAGGACACTTGCTGAAAACAAAGGTGTATTGACTCATAATATAAAGTGCTTGTATAAAGAGCAAATGGAGATCATTCAATAGGATGTAATTAATTTCTTAGAAATGAAGCTAGGTCAAACTCTATATTGAGACCTTTAGGTGACAGTGTTTTTAATGTATATATCCAGAAGCTTTCTCTTCTGGACAAGTTATTAAGTCTGTCACCTCCCCTCCAATTGGCTTTAAAGCACTCTATTGCCTTACATATAAGCCCTGCAGGATTTTGACTGTGAACTATTTTAAAATGATTTGAGACACTGTGAGTTTCAAATCCTCTCTTTATATTATATACGTGCTCAGCCAATCTACGTTTAAGGGGTCTTTAATAAAATTGTTATACTATCTGCACTATCTCTGTACTTTCTCCTTTTCTGGGTTGAAAATCACCGGTCATCTGAGAAAATCTAAGGTGAATAAGATTGAACTATTGCACGTGGGATTTGTGACAGCTGAGGAGAAGAAGAGGTTAAAGCACAGATTCTCTCAACCGTATTCTGACAAGAGACATCTTGTAAGTAGACACTCTACATCAAGTTCAGTTTAGACCTTCCAGTCCAGGCATATTGCGCTATGTTGTGCTTTTTTTCTAACCTTCATTAGGGGGATCATTGAGAAGCAGATCGGACAAGAAAGTTGTCATCATCTCTCATCAAGAAATTGGACAATATAAGAACTGTGTACTGCATGGACTAAGTGTCTTTTTCAGTGCCAGGTATCCTTCTTTTCCATTACCACATTTAGATCAAGATGAACATATACTGATGCTTAGTAGGGAACTTTTAAGGGTACTTTTGTCTTTTATAGAACAATCAATATACAGTATACTGCAATTTAGAAGTGTCATCCGAGCACTATCATTTGTAATACAATATTCCGGGAATTAGAAAGATGTATTCCATACTGTACATGTACAATTAAAATAACTTAAATTCTCTAATTTAATAAAACTATTGTATAGTGTTAGATATATTAGTCTTCAGTGCATTAAGAACAGCCCTATCTTGGACATCAAATTGTAATATTGTGCTCAAGTAAAAATGAAACAATGAAACATCATATTCTACCACACTACTTGGTGTTGTTTTTTATAGCTAACTACTGCAAGGAAAATATAAAACGGGACTTCTAGAACTGTAGTTGACTGTGATGAATTATTAAACAGTCTTTAGGAAATCCTAATTGCAGCTATTTTTAGTATGTCCACAAAACTGCGGTTACTTGACTTTTAAATAAAATAGATATTTTGAAAAAAAACAAAAAATTAAAGAGAAGGAAGTACAGTAGAACTGCACTTTCAATGCATCTTCTTGTTGTGAAAAATTAAAGGAAGTATCCGAGTATAAAAGGTAATCAAAATGTGTGCAACTTGTAGGTATCACGTCTTGGGAAAGCAGGGGAGCGCAGTTTTCAATATGCTGTTCACATTTCATCAACAATCCAGTTGTGGGGTCATCTACCATTCAAAGAGTCAAGCTATTGCCACTGATCTCTGACATGACTGATTATATCTGACACCACGTGAGTCTCCATTCAATAGATACAACCACATCACATCGTTTGAATTAACTTTATTTGCACTATGTATGCTTTTCTATTTGTTGCATATTGAAAACTGCGCTCCCCTGCTTTCCCAAGACGTGCTGCAAAAAGGAGTGGATGCCACAGATCATCCACTTAAGGGTTTAGAGCTGCAATTCTTTCACCCATCACTCATTTGTGATTATACACTTTGTGTTTATATACACCTATATTATATTTTTATTATCACTGCGCCACCCACTGTTTGCATCCTTTAGCATATTTCTATCACAACTTGAAGGTATTGCAAAATAAATATTTTTTCCCAACACACTATTTTAGCACCAAAAAATTGTGTATATGCTGCCTACATACATTTACTGTAAGTCACACAGGATCCAATTTACTGAATTAAGGCCCTAGTTTGTAAACTAGTATTCAAGTGAAGTTGGCTCTAGAGACAAGATTTACAAACCCAGTGAAACATTTCCCATCCACATGAATACAGTAATGAGGACAACAGTAAAGTTTCAAAAGCTCTTTTAGAGGACAAGGTTAAAGTGTATCCTTTGCAAAGGAAGAATGCAAAGTATACTGTTAGAAGTTGCCCACATAAGATCTTTTATTTAGTACAGTATGCTGATACACAAAGAGCATTAAAACATGTTTCATAAAAACTCTGCATCTTGATGGTTAATGAAATATAGTTGATCTGCAAAATACTTGACAAAAAGGAAAAAACAAGGAAGGTGTTATATTCCTTCCATAAATGTTGCTCTAATTTGCAGACTGTAACTACTTTAAAATACAATCTAACATCTGTCTTTATATGGGTCCCTTGATTTTTATAAATGCACAATTTATCATGAAAAGGCCTTTGGGAAATGTTGCTCAGTTATGAAATCACAGCAAAAGAATGCACTTTCCATGTCTCTTGGATTGTTCCAGGGATTTGTTTAAATTAGTTTTTTGCGTTATCTGTAATTACAAGCCTTAACTGTTGATACTTAGTTTAATCTTTCAGCATACTGATAGCACTTGTGTCAATATTTTGATAATATTTAAACTTTAAAAAAAAAAAAAAACATTCGTCAATTACCTCAAAAAAGTGGACCATATGACATGTACAGTATAGATCACATTAGTAGTGGATCAGTAATATTATTAGTCATTGTAGTAATAATAATTGTGTTATTATTGGGTTTTTTTCCACAGTAATATTTATAGATGAAAGACAACATTTATATGATTGTCTTTAGAAATATTTCAACAAAATTTACTTGTTGTACTGTATATAATAAGAAGACCATTGTCACAACTAGCTCATGTCATAATTACAGTGTAGCAGAAGGAACACGGCACAATGGATTTGAAAATCTAAACTCATTTATTTGAGCCAACACAACGTTTCGACCTCAGAGGTCTTTATCAAGTGACAAGTGGCATTATAGTGTAACCACATACTGTATGTATCTGTAATCATGGGCCACTGCACCTTTCCCCTTATGAATTAGAAATTCACATGTGAGGGAATAGAAAACAGCTGCTTGGCAACTCAGGTATCTGAACACAGCCTCAGTTGCCTAAAACCTGATATAATTGGTCTACAACCTTTGGTAGATCTTGCTACAGACATGCTGTTAACCTTACAGTGGCATTTGGGGGACACTTTTGATTTTTTTTCCGCGATCTACCAGTAAGCAGGGCCAAACTCAGAGGTGAGAGATGGAACAACTGTGGCTCCTGGCGGGATGGTGGATACTAGAAATTAGGCCTTATTGAATGTCGAGCACAATATCTGTGATTATCTTCCCAGCTAGGCTCTTTCCACGACTAGGTAGCTTGCTAACCCTTTCCCCCGCTCAATATTCCTTCAGCATGATTAAACAACCCCTCTTCCCTAAGGCTCAACAAATCAGATATTGGGATATTTCTAAAAAAAAAAATTATTATCATTATCATGATCACCAGCATTTTATGTGGAGGGATTATGCAACTGTGGCGATAATAAAGAAATACATTTATTTTCGTATACCTGACTTGGTGCTGAGTTGCTTCTGTGAGTTAACAATGTTTAGCTCTTAACACTAGCATATTTCTAGCATTTTCAAGGAGCACCTTTAACACAGTGTGTTATAAATGGTGCTGACATTCTCTCTTTCTACTCCTCCATGTTGAGCCTTGAGATACAGATAGAAGTCTAAGGCCAAGGGCATTGGTCAGCGCTTACCCGCTGACCTGCACTGGCCACACTCACGCTTACCAGTGAGCCCCTGCAGCCGCAATGAGAGCGGCTTTAGCAGGGGCTCGCGCACACTTCCGCAGGCATGCGGAGGTGTAGCTCTTAAAAATAAATTTGTTTGCGCGCTGAGGGGAGCAATGGGCCGGTCATGTGAGCGGTTCACCCAATGAGGGCGAACCAGCTCCGTGACATCACTGGCCTGCCCCCAGCCACGCCCCTGGATGGCGCGCGGACTAAGGCCAGGGAAAGCACCCGCTTTCCCTCAGCCTCCGGGCGCATCCGCACGGCTGAAGTCCCTATGGACTCAGTCTTAAGAGAGTTGAATTTAGATGTCTGGGTGTAGAGGATGTTTTTCATTGTCACACTCTATACCAGTGTTTATAGTGTTTATCAAACTTTATTAACCCATGCTATCTTTTGATAAACATAAAAAATCTCATGCCCCCCTCAAACCTACCTCCCCCAATAATTTTATTTGAAATGTGAACTATCGGGACTAAAAACAAATCAATGTATTGGTAAATGTAGAAAAACAAATGTATTTTTATCTTCACATTTTGTTACATTAAACATACATTATTTGCTTTAATTGTTATCATTTTGCACATTGAGGGGATTCTGGGTACTGTGGAAATAAAGCACAATGTAGGTCCCTTTTGACATCGAGCCTGTGGCACTGCTTTGTTTTTATAGTCATTAGTGCAGAAAAACAAGCCCCGCAAAGATACTTTATGTCTATGAAAATGGGATGCAGAGCCTGCTCACTTGTTTTTTCCATTTTCCAAGTACAGTATGTTTTTTCAGACTACACACGCTTCCCCTGAAATCCTGATTTTCCCCCCAAGGGAGGCAAGCCCTACTGGTTGAGAATCACTGCTCAATACACGTGATGAATTGTATAACTGTCATGCGCTCTTATTGCTGGCGCTGAATAATGAAGCACACTCGAAAAGTCTGCAAGACTGGAGGGAAAGTACAGAGAATGTTAGGAGACCACTAGAAAGGTCGGGGCTCAGGGGCAAAATGGCAATCTTACCCCTGTCAGCTCATCCGTCCTGGGTCCAACGATTCTTCAATGACCCTGCAGCGTGCATCCGGCAATGTAGTCGTGTGGAAGGAAAAAGGTGAATCCAGAGCGACAACAAATAGCCCAATGACGTCAGGTCCCAAGTTTGAACACCGTAGCTTTATTGACAACACACAGATGAAACAGCAGGCTGCAGCACAGCCTCCTCCTCTACGCGTTTCACGCTCTACTGGCGCTTCGTCTAGGAGTGTGGAGGGTGCCTACAAGCCCTACATTTAAAGCACAAACCCCGCGAACAGGGACTTAATTAAAATTGTAACAGCTGTGGACCTCAAGAGAAAAGACATATCTGTCTCAGTGGTCACATAATGAGCATATAGTAACCACATGAATTAAACATGACAGATAATGTTCTAATTTTATATTTAAAGAACGATTTAAGCAATCTCTTGATGGCACAAAATAGCTGAAAACATTAATAAAAATAAAAATAAAAACATATAGAGTTAAAAAATGTTGCAAATAGTTGGGTCTAATGAAACATAATCTTTCAATGTTGTACTTTTGTAATTGTATAGTACTTGGTAGAATAAGATTTCTAATGAATCACAGAACCCAAAGAAGAAGGGGAAGGGAGGGGGGGAGGGAGGGAAAGGGGGGGGGGAGAGGGGAGGTGGAGGAGGGGAAGGGGGAGGGAAAAGAGGAGAGGGAGAAGAAAGAAAAAAGAAGAAAGAAAAAGGGGAAAAAAGGAAAGAAGGGGCACAAAAAGGGGAAAGAATAAAAAGGGTAACAAAGGGAGCAGAAGTATTCATGATATAATAAACGATATCATATTATAAAAATACAATGTCAAAATAAATTTTAAGAAAAAATGCAATCATAAAAAACATTTTAGATCTCAATCGACATTCAGTCCATTGGGCTGCAACGTATTAAGAGTAAAAATCCAGTGTGCTTCTCGTTGGTGGAGCAATGATCCTGTACAGCCCAATGGACATGAATTGAGATGTCTGGACACAGGATGTAACATGTCATGACTACGGATCAATCTGAGATGCTCTAGGATCCTAACCTTAAGCATACAACTTGTTAAGCCGACGTACTGTTTAGTACAGCGCCAAGTCAACAGATAGATCACATAATCAGAACGACATGAGATAAAAGTGTGTATCTTAAATCTACATGTCCTATCTGAATTGGAGAAATGGGTAGCTTGCAACATGTTTGGACAGACTTTACATCTCCCACATTTGTATGAACCAATTAATTTGGGAAAGAACGACCTAGCGGACTGAATAGGTTTAAGCACACTAGGCGACAGTTTATTGCCCAATGTAGGAGCCTAGCGGAACACAATTTGTGGACCTATACTATCAATTTTAGATAAAAGGGTGTCTAATGTCAAGGCAGCCCAGTGTTTATTAATGATAGACTTGATAGCAGGGGCTTAGTCACTGTACCCTGTGATAAAGAAAGGAACATCTGAGCTAACAACTTGTCTAGGTTTAGTTGGGGTCATGGAAATTAAGGAATCTCTATTGGTGTCAAGGGCTAATTCAAAGGCCCTATTAAGATCTTCCTGCTGATAGCCCCTGGCCAAGAATCTATCTTACATTTCCTCCACCCTCCGAACAAAGTCCTCCACGGAGGAACAGTTCCAACGTAAACGTAGGAACTGCCCCCGTGGGATACCTCTGATCAGGGGGCAGGAATGACAGCTGTCAGCATGTAAAAGTGTGTTCCAAGCATTTTCTTTACAAAATACATGTGATTGAATGCATTTGGAATTGTCCACATATAGTTTGAGATCCAAAAATTGTATCTTATTGATATGATAATTATGTGTGAACTTCAAGTTTAATTGGTAATCTGACAGATAGTCAAAGAATTTAAGCAACTCAACTTCCCCACCACTCCAGACCATCAACAGGTCATCAATATAGCGTTTGTAAAACACTATATTGTGCCGGAAAGGGTTATTATCTCCAAACACGTGGGAGGCCTCCCACCAACCCATGAACAGGTTGGCATAGGGTGGGGCAAAGGAAGTCCCCATGGCAGTCCCACGTGTTTGGAGATAAAATTGCTGATTAAATGTGAAGTAATTGTGTATGAGGGAAAAACGGATACTATCCAAAATGAAAACAATGTGTGCCGGGGATAAGTTGGATTGTTATTAAAGGAAAAACCTAGTGGCTGTGATGCCATGCTCATAGTGTATAATGTTGTACCAAGAGGCTACATCAAGAGTGACCCATAAATAAGATGTGTGCCAAGTGAAAGGTGCAAGGAGTGAAAGAATGTGTTTAGTGTCCATAACATAAGAAGGTAGGTTGTGCACTAGTGCTTGGAGGAAATGGTCAATATACTGTGAAAGGTGTTCACCCAGGGAACCATTGCTGGAAATAATGGGTCTACCTGGGGGTGCAATGAGTGTCTTGTGAATTTTGGGCAAGTGGTGAAAAATGGGTGTGATGGGGTTCGGAGTGGTGAGGAAGTCCCTTTCAGTGGAGGTCAAAACATTCTCCCTCGATCAGAAGTTCACCAAATTCTCGTTGAAAAGAAGAGGTGGGGTCGCATGCACATTTGGATCAGATATACTGCATTTTTATATAAACAGGTGAAATATTTTCCAATATTGAATTTTTGACCAGTCTTAGGATGTATAAACTGGTTCCCTTCTGGAAAGCTCCCTCAAAGGAACAGCAGTCTCTATATGTGACAAGCTTAGGTATCCATAAAAAGGGTTGAAGAGGAGTTCTATTCCCTAAGTTTGCTCTTACCAAAACGTCCCTGATATTATTTTCCCTTTTATAGGAAATAGGAGGACAGGCCTACATGGCTCCACACAATATCATCCTGTGCTACTGTAGGTTCCCCCATTGTTTATGGATTATTCTCTTAAACTTCCCAATAAGAGTACAATACTGTGTGTAGATATGAATGGAACAGAGTAATCTTTTAGCCGTCTGTCTGACTGAGATGGATTTTTAGAGAAAAATGTAGGTCTGTCCAGTAATTCAACTTTTTTACATTCTTTCCTCAATAACAGGCATGGGTAACCTCTGTGCAAAAACCATTTGTGTATATTTTCCAGTCCTGATTTTACTCTCTCAAGGTTAATGATTGGTCTGGTCCTGATGAGTTGAGTATAAGGGAGGCCCTGTGTGGGTGGTACAGTATCTTTGGTATTGAAGTAAATTATTATGATAAATTGGTTTGTTTTAGATATCTGTGACTCATTTGTTCCACCGTATAGACACAATGTCTGCAAAAATAATGGATCTATCATTACACTGCATAGTGAAACCAATTGTTTCAAGAGAACACCCAAGATCAGTTATAAAAAATTCCAACAATGCTGTGTAACCGCCTAATCAAAAATATGTAACCTGTGCCCCCATATATGCCCAAACTCAACGAATTTTGGATGATGGTATACATATTTTTGTATAAAATTGTTCATGAAAAGTTAACATATGTGGACGCGATATTAGAGGCCATAGAGGTTCTCTGCATTTTAATATAAAATTGATCCTCAAAAATGAAATCGTTCTCTCCAAGGATAAGCCACAACAGGTGTACAATCAGCATATTGAAAGTATATGGTGTAGATAGCAAAAGGCAAGAGAATATTTGTATCTAAGGAGACAATCATGGTGGTGGTTGTGCAATGGGAACAAACCAAGGGACTGTGACGGTGAGGGGGTATTCAGGCTCTTAATAAAGGTCAAGCACTGTTTCAGTTACCCCTGATCTGAGTATAAGGGTTCAAGAGAGACAACTCGAACCCAGCAACATTATATGCATAGCCTGTCATTTTCGTTAATAAAGAATGTTTGTGTTTTTATCTTTCCAGGCATACCAGCGAGCAGGGATTGCTAGGGCATGAGTTTCAAGTGGGGTTTTGCAGAGGAATTGTTGTCTGAATGTGCCTAGGTAGTTGGGGTCCGGAGTTATCGGTTCCCCTAAAAATGTACCTGGGAGTCATGCCTGATTCTCGGATACATGTAGGGACATTGTCCTGGCAATATCTCTTTTTGAAAACGCTTGTGCGAATCAGTGCTAGGGTTCCATGCTTCAGCATAGCCCAGAAATGTTAATGGGGCAAAGAGATGAAAAGTGTCCCTGTAACTATAAGGGCATTACCCCAGTTAATGCCCAGGTAGCCCAGAACCAAATTGGGTCCAACAATATATGAGGTTGTGAGGGGACTCTCAGAGTCCAGTCTAATTTAATAGACAGTGTTTGGGGAATAGGGGCTGATAGAAATAAAAGTGCATTTTTCTATTCTATTCCCCATACCCAGAGACTTACAGTTATGTGAAAAAGAAAGTACACCCTCTTTGAATTCTATGGTTTTACATATCAGGACATAATAACAATCATCTGTGTCTTAGCAGGTCTTAAAATTAGGTAAATTCAACCTCCTGGCAGGGACAGATAGCAAGGGTTGCCGGTTTCCAGGTTTTCACTGACGGTCGGACCGTTATTGTATGCCAATGCTGGCGCTGGTGCCGGCTCAGGCGCAATTCCATTGCTGGCCTGGGACTGACGAATCTTCGCCCTTTGAAGTCTCCATGATCAAAGATACTAGAAAAATCTGGCACCAAATACCAATACCCTCCTCTAACTCCGTGTGCAGGAGCAATACGAACAAAACACGGATCGATACATACTGTAACTTTTTCCTTATTGCACGCTTCCACACACGAGCATCTGGAGAAAATTTGTAAAAGTCAGAATTTCAGATAATATATTGATACATTTGACCAACTGTGGCCATCTTATCATCTGCTGCATTAATTGCGGACCATATTAAATAAGCGTACGTTATGTCTGGCTTTTTTCACACGTGCTGCGGTGGTGTAGTCATCTCAGAACTCTCAGAACAGTAGAAAACCACTACTGTAATGTAAAAAAGACACCGTGCATTGAGTTTTTATTATGAAACACCTAAATTGTTACAGTATTGTAACTTCTTCACACCAAGGTCAATTCACAATGGACCACTGTGTTTTTTTTTAAACACCTGCAAGTCGACACATTACTGTACACTTTAGAATTCATTACAATGCATGAATATCTGCCCCCAATTAAAGCCGAACCATTATAATTAAACAGATCAACCGCGGGTGCTGAGTGGCAAGAATGCGGCATGAATGCGGGGATGCCCAATTTATTGCGCGTGGAATTCAGAAGATGCAGTCGCTACGCCCCCGAGAATTTTTAAAATAAAGGCTGGCGCAGCAGTACCTACCGGTCATTGGAAAGGGCTCCTACAGAGGTCATTTTTGTGAATTTCATTTAGAGGATATATTTATTCGTTAGCCCCGTTCCCAGTAAGTGTGTTAACCCTGTAAATTGTGTTACATTGTGTGTGTCTGTTCCTGAAATAAATTACAATTTATTTTACTGCCTTGCTTTGCTCAATTAATAATCCCGGTATAAAAAGTTGTTGATAAACCTGGTCTCCCGTGACACACCTTTCCACCTCTGACACAACATTCTCAAAAAATTGCATTAACAAAACAGCATATACATCAGTCTCAAATTGTCTTTGACATTCAACGTTCAACTTTGAAACAAAACCCCAACAACGCTAATGTCTAACATGTAGAATAGAATACACATTATAGGTCCCAGTGAATCCTCAGTGTCTTGTGGGGAGATAACCTACTATCCTCTATATTTGGTATCTTTTCCCATACTTTTTAACATAGGTGACCTTCCCTCTAGAAAATGCTTACCTTTTAATATTGTAACAAACAACACACAGAACCCCAGCAAGCTCATTTTGGGAACCCCTGAGCCCACACAAAATATATATGTATATAAGTGTAAAAAGGAGAGCTATTGAGCATGGCAAATGTATACAACAAGCAACAGAGAAGCCCAATGCTACATCCAATATGACAAAAATAAACAGTAACATACTTATATATTCTCTTGAAAAGGGTAATTTAGTGTAACCATTTGGCCAAAGCATTGTAAGCCTGTGAGCCACGACACTTGTTTTGTGGCATTGACCATGTCACCACTGGACTGAGAAAAGGGGACTGGGATAGACTCCTTTTACCAAGATGGGGTCGATGGATATTCAACCTACATACCCTTAGCCCCTGTGGCATCAACGTGGGTTTCCTTTACACCTCCAATCTGTAAAGACTCACCTTTTAGGTATATGTTATTTTAATGGATGTTTTTACACAGTACAGTATTGCCCACAATGAGTACCTAGGGCCATGTTATTATGTTCATTACTCAGTACTATCAAATGGCACCAAATATAAGGAACATTTTCAAAAAGCATTGGCCAATACTAATGAAAGACAAAGAACTAGTCCAACATATTACCTAAAACACCAAAAATTATATTTACAAAAGCACTAAATTTGAAGACTAAACTGTCATCTAGTTGTCTAATTTAGCATCAGACAAATATTAACGATCACAATAATATGGGGTACATTTGCTGCACTAGGTGTATGAAGATACAGTACCAACAGCATGACATTCAAGTCAAACGTCACGTTCTGCGTATTTAAAATTAAAAATACCATTCGATAATCCAGTGAGTATGTCATCTATTTACTGGAATGTCCCTTTGGTCTGCAGTACGTGGGGATGACGACCAGACCACTCAAAAGGAGACTTTATGAACACATTTATAATATCAAAAAAGGTCTGGTAATTCATAATGTATCTCATCATTTTTTACATCACCATAATCAAGATCCCCGGGGACTTAAATGTTTGGCAATTGATACTTCGATACAAAACTGGAGAGGTGGTGATAGAATTAAGCATTTGGCAAAGAGGGAACTTTTTGGATATACGAGTTGCACACGCCAGCCCCTCAAGGACTGAATGTACTGTAGATTTTAGCATAGTTCCTTTTTTTGGGTGACATCTTCAATGGATGGAATTTGTTGTGATACCATCTAGCACTCCATTCTGATTGGTCCTATACCCCTTGCTGTAAACTTCTGCCCAGCTTAGGTATAGCTACATAGAGTATTAGCACATAGAAGTTTATTAGTGGTGTGTAGAACAAACATATAACTGTTGAGACGTAATATACTATCTTTGAGTTAATTAAAGGGCTATTCTATTAAGACAATTATCAGTGACTTATCAGTTCATAGTGGCATTGTCCAAAACTAAAAAAAAGCAATGGGAATTGATAATCAAGATATGAGTGATTTTTACTCTCAACCAATTTGAAATGATAGTTCATACATGACACATATAAATATGCCAATTCAGTATTATTATTATTACTATTATTATTATTATTATTGTCATTCTTTTATAATATGACGTTATGGATCTGACATCTATGCTCATATAGATAACTCACAAAGTTCATTTATAGAACTTATTAATTAGCATACATGCTCAATTTTAGTCACACAATATCTAAGTGATAATTATAAAGTGTAGAACAAGATTATATCCTAATAACAAATGTAGGTATACATATACACAAATAGACGGTCATGAACATCTGTACAAATCATGAATTATGAATGGTTTAAGACTTTAAAAGTCAAACTCAACATTAAGTTTGTACATATGGAATGCCAACATATAAATGTTTTAACCTTGAATAAGTGCTCAAGCATCTATTTTAGGTCTTTATACCTTTAATTACAATTTGGTGCTAGTATTGTGCATATATATATTAACCATGTAAAGCATAATATATATTTATGATTATGTATTAATATGTTTATACCAATCACAGGCATGTATTTGTAAGGTCATTAGTTGCAATTAGGTTGTATTTTATAGGTTAACAATGTGCAGGTATTTTAGAGTAAATGCAAGATTTTATTCCCAAGTGATAACACATGTTTATAGTTTCATGATGGTAATTGATGGGACTATTTAAAACTACAACCGGATCTAATTTCCATACCCCTGAAGAAGCGGAAGGATCCATGAAATGCATAGGGTGGAGCTTGCCCTACTCCCACGTGTGTGCTAAGTGGAGCTGCGTCTATGTGCGCTCCTTCCTAACGAGCCTGGGATCTCCCGTGATGTCACACCCGAATACAAGGCGCAGATACCCTTTACTCTCGCGAGAGAGATTTGCGGACATCGTGAGAGAGGCCTGCGGACATCCGGGTTGTCCCGGCCACACTCAATAAAAATATGGCCACTCATGACTAAGATCTTACAATCCACTCCCAAATTCATAACACAGTACAATCAATTAGCTTATAAAATAAAAGGCATCTTCAATAAACATTGGAACATTGTACAAAACTACCCTATTATAGGACATATGATGCCTACACGTGTTCCTATCATATTTAGAAAAGCTAGAAATATAAAAACCATCATAGCTCCAAGCAAACTAAAAACTATACAAAATACACGAATGGAGAAAACCAATATTAGCCTATTAAAAGGAAATTTCTCCTGTAAAAGGAGTAGATGTAAACATCTAAACACAAATAAATCATTTGTTTCTTTCTCCAATGGTTCATCGTATGAAGTTAATAGTTATATAGATTGTTTGAGCACATATATTGTGTATCTCATATGTTGTGAGAGCGGTCTACAGCGGGAGGCGATTTTCCTAATATATGTGAATTGCTATGCGCATTACCTACTTGGGTCCAGTAAGTAGGATTCTAATTGCCACATTGTGAGGAGAGGAGCTGTTTTATACTGTTTTTATCTATTAAATGTACTTTTGTTTTACTCACTATTTTGCACAAGTTTTTCCTTCTGGGGTCTGACCATCCCCTTTCTCTTGCAAGTCTGTCTGTTATTCCAACAGTGTTGCACTATATTGTTTTGTTTTTCTGTCCACATATGCGGTATTCCCTGGATTGACCATCATTCGGAGTCACCATATATTGGACTTACATGGTAGTATTGGACACTAATATTGTGTCAGGGTTCTGCTCGCCACAAACCAGGGTCGGACCGCGAGGCTGAGGTGGGGTTGTAAAAGCACCGACCTGAGACCGCGCAGGCTGATCCGGATTGCGCAGTTCGTTGTCGTACATCGCAGGATCAGGATTGGAGAAGACAGCGTCGTCGTTGTAGAAGCCAGGGTCAGGACAGGAGACATCAGGATAAACATTGTTCAGGCAAGAGTTCGGCAACAGGTAGTCAGGAGAGCCCCGCTTCAGCTTAGGAGCGCGGGGTTGGCCTCTGCGCAAGCGACGACCATGGCCCATGGTACTGGTCACAGGAGATGGTAGGCAGACCAGAATAGCACACCGCTTTGCTGCACGGGTGCACCAGTGCTACAGCGCAAGAGTCCTGAGCGGGCTAGGGAATCCTCTGTCTCAGCGCAGGAACCAGGACACGGCCTCTCTAGATTAGGGAAAGAGTAGGCCCCAGGAACCAGGAAGCTGAAGATCCACAGGGAAACCTCCGCTACAGTGCAGGAATCAGGAGACTGAAGGGCACGGTGGATACCTTTGCCTCAGTGCAGGAAAGCAGGAAGCTGAAGACATAGGGGATACCTTTGCTTCAGCGCAGGAGAACAAGCGGGAGCTTGAAGGAAGCTGAAGGACGCAGGGCGGAACCTCCGTATCAGCATAGGAGAACAAGCGGCTTGAAGGGAGCTGAAGGACGCAGGGCGGAACCTGGTATCAGCATAGGAGAACAAGCGGCTTGAAGGAAGCTGAAGGACGCAGGGCGGAACCTGGTATCAGCATAGGAGAACAAGCGAGGGCTTGTGGCAAAACAGTAGACATCCAGTTAGGACTATGCTCGGCAGGGAGCATTATGGGAAGACAGTACTTAAAGGCCAGCGGGCCAATCCCCGGAGGGGGGTGTGAAGGTACTGCTCCAATGAATGAATGCAAGTCTAGGTTGCAGTGATAGGCTGCACAGCTGCAGTAGATACCAGAGGGAGTGTGTATTGCTTTGGTGAGTGAATCCAGGCTGCAGCAAACATCAGGAGAGATGCTCCAGGACTGCACACGTCTGCAAGGTAAGGCAACCAGTAAACCGCGGAGCGGATTCCTTACAGTACCCCCCCCTTCACGCGAGACCTCCGGGCGAACATGAGCACTCATAGAGTTGGAGGACCGGGAATTGTTGCTGAACAGTCTAGGATTGGGGTTAGAGTCGTACTCCAGAGACTCATGATTAGTCCTTAGTGTACCCCCACCCCCCGGTGAGAACTGTGGCCAGACAGGGCCATCCATGGGCCTTGGGGACATTGAGTAGTTCCTAAAATTCTTTAGGTAGAAAGGGCATCCGTAAACGAGCAGTTCTTTGGTGAGTACAGTTCTAAGAAATAAGAGTAGTAGAAGAAACATCCTTGGTACATGGCTCGCCCCGCAAAATGACTTGGAAATCCAGGGCTGTGAAGAACCAGAGGATTCCAGAGCAGAAACGGCAGAAGAACCCCTACAGGAAGCCCAGTCTTTAATAAAGGAACCTGAATCTAGGATCAGCGGCCCTGATAGTAGATAGAATACACCAGGAGGAACTTTGTAACAGAAAAAGTCTTGGCTGACCACTGCATGTTGAAATTTGCGAGAAATTTTTCCTCTAGAAGGCTCCCAGGTAATGGTTAGTAAGGGTATAGGCTGGTTGGAAGCATCTCCCGGTATTGGTATGGAAGGTGACAAGGCAAGTAGTAAACCCGGCATAGGGACCGAAATCTTGGGATACGTACAGAGTATTTCCAACTGAGAGGAAATAACAGGGGCAACCGAAAATTCCGAGGGACAAAACCATGGTTTAGCAGGGGCAGAGAAGCAAACAACAGTAGAGCTCTCCAATACTGGGAAATCTTCATTGGGAGATAGTATTGTCAGTGAATCATGAATAGTCCTTGGGATCTTCAAATCAGTAGCTTGAGAAAAAGGCAGAGCCAGGGTAGTGGTGGGAGGGAAGCTAACATCAGAAGCTGAAGTCTGTACCTCAGTGACAGGGCCTTGAGAATCAACAAGCAGCAAGTATGAACTATGAAAACTCTTAATGACAGGCACCTTAGGAGTACAAGGAGTCTTCTCCGAAACTGCAATGGCCCTAACCACAGGGGTACCTAACCTGACAAAAACATGAATTGGTGTGTTTTCTAGTGCAAAATCTCTGATCACAGGACTCCTAACCGATAGTGAGGGTGTCTGGGTTTGATTAGAGAAAAAATCAGATGTATTGATAAGTGACTTAGAAACAATTACTGAGGTTCTAGATTTGCTGGACATGTGAGAAAAAATACCCTTTAAGACAGGAGCTTTAATTTCTTCCCAGAGTAACCCCATGTTTGCTGGGACATATTTAGACACAGTACTGAGGGGCTGGGTTTCAGCAAAGGCAGGACAGCTAAATAGCTCAGATTTAAACCCCAGGACTTGTAATATTTGCATGGTGACCTCAGACAGTACTAAGGAAGTGACCACAGATATGCTGATCCCTGGAGAATTAGCCTGGAGAGAGAAATCAGGGGGACCCCCAGACAGGATACTCCTTGTAGGAAGAGCTTCAGAATCAGAAGGAGAATCATTACCTCTCAGAGTCTCAAAACTAGAAAGACACAATTCAGCGAAAAGGGAAAGAGTGTGCAAGCTTTTTACTAATCTATATGGAAAAGCGTCACTTTTGGGAGAAAACCGTGCGTCAGCAAACATTCCTGGGAACATAATATGAACCCCAGGAGAGGCATACAGACTACTGTATGCTTTTAACCCTAAGCTTAAAGAGGAGGAGAACTCAGACAGTACACGGGGGTGGATCATAACTGTACTGGTCTCTGAAGTAGGCATTTGGTAAGGAATGTCTGGGAAACCAGAAATTACTGCAGACTCCATAATGTGGGAACTATGCGCTGAAGCAGGGATCACCGCTATGTGGGCGACAGGCTGGTTCAGCGAAACACCCGCGAGAAGGAACTCTGCGAGCAAGCTTAGGGGAAAACCTGACTCCTGAATACATTTATCAGGAACCAGAACTTTAGCCGAAGTCTCCGGAGACGAAACTGCGGAAACTTGAGCTGAAGCAGGGGATTTATAGCAAAGAATATCTAGGGACTCCGTACGGTTATGGGAATCCCTCAATGCAACCTCTGCTGTCTGACTTGTGGACTCATTCTCTGAGGCTAAAACGAAGGCATTAACTTGGAGGCAGCAAGAATTTACAGGGGTTAATGCAGACAGTGCCTGAGAGTAAAACACAGGAAATTTTTCCTCTGTATTAGGAGAGACAAGGGATCTCTCCTCTGGAGCTAGGGGCGTGACCGTGGCTGGCAGAGAACAGGGAATTATCAAAGGAGACTCAGAGAGCTGCCCCTCAGGGGTTAATACAGAAATGACCCTGGGAACAGAACTTAGGGATTCTTTCTCTGACGGGGAAAGCGCACAGGACTGCCTAGCAGAGTTTAAAGCTGGAAAACCCTCAAGAGCTGGAGTGACAGATTCGGAGTTAGAAATAGGGGAACAAAGGGACTTATTCTCTGATAGTAGAACCTTAGTGTTGGCTAGTGAAACATATGTATTCTCCAGGGGAACCTCACAGGACTGCTCGGCAGGGGTTAAAGCTGGAAAACCCTCAAGACCTAGAGAAAGGACGCTGGAAAACCCTCAAGACCTAGAGAAAGGACTTCTGAGCTAGAAATAGGAGAACTAATGAACTTATTCTCTGATACAAGAACATTAGTGCTGGGTAGAGCAACATATGTATTCTCCAGGGGGACCTCACAGGACTGATCGGCAGGGGTTAACGAAAACATATCATTGGTGTCAGGGGACCCGGCCATACACTCAGGGCAAGGATCCGTGGTAGACCAGGGATACAGCCAAGCGGCAGCGAAGCTGGCGAGGGGAGGATCCTGTTCCTTTATGCAAATGTCCAATGTCATGGAAAGGATATGCAGTGTTTTTTGGGCATCAGCCAACATGAGGAGAGGGTCCACTTTTGCTATATAAATGTCTAAAGACAAGGCCAGGGAAGAGAGTTCCTTTTTGGCGTCGTCCAATTCTAAAGGGTACACATTTTCCCAAGTTAAGGGGTAACCAGGAAAGCAAATACAAGCGGCCAGCGATTGTTTTAAGTCCCGGAGGCGGTAAACCTTCATCATGAGATCACTACGGCATTTGTTTTGCAAAGGGGTTAAACCTACAAACACAATCAGATCCTCAAGCATGGGTAATATCTCACATAGAAACTGGTATTCACACTGGGACTGGTTTACAGGCTGGGACAGGCTTTCAGACAGAAACTTACCAACCCTCACCACAGGGCGGTCCGAGTTTGTGCGGCCGAGCATACTGTCAGGGTTCTGCTCGCCACAAACCAGGGTCGGACCGCGAGGCTGAGGTGGGGTTGTAAAAGCACCGACCTGAGACCGCGCAGGCTGATCCGGATTGCGCAGTTCGTTGTCGTACATCGCAGGATCAGGATTGGAGAAGACAGCGTCGTCGTTGTAGAAGCCAGGGTCAGGACAGGAGACATCAGGATAAACATTGTTCAGGCAAGAGTTCGGCAACAGGTAGTCAGGAGAGCCCCGCTTCAGCTTAGGAGCGCGGGGTTGGAATCTGCGCGAGCGACGACCATGGCCCATGGTACTGGTCACAGGAGATGGTAGGCAGACCAGAATAGCACACCGCTTTGCTGCACGGGTGCACCAGTGCTACAGCGCAAGAGTCCTGAGCGGGCTAGGGAATCCTCTGTCTCAGCGCAGGAACCAGGACACGGCCTCTCTAGATTAGGGAAAGAGTAGGCCCCAGGAACCAGGAAGCTGAAGATCCACAGGGAAACCTCCGCTACAGTGCAGGAATCAGGAGACTGAAGGGCACGGTGGATACCTTTGCCTCAGTGCAGGAAAGCAGGAAGCTGAAGACATAGGGGATACCTTTGCTTCAGCGCAGGAGAACAAGCGGGAGCTTGAAGGAAGCTGAAGGACGCAGGGCGGAACCTCCGTATCAGCATAGGAGAACAAGCGGCTTGAAGGGAGCTGAAGGACGCAGGGCGGAACCTGGTATCAGCATAGGAGAACAAGCGGCTTGAAGGAAGCTGAAGGACGCAGGGCGGAACCTGGTATCAGCATAGGAGAACAAGCGAGGGCTTGTGGCAAAACAGTAGACATCCAGTTAGGACTATGCTCGGCAGGGAGCATTATGGGAAGACAGTACTTAAAGGCCAGCGGGCCAATCCCCGGAGGGGGGTGTGAAGGTACTGCTCCAATGAATGAATGCAAGTCTAGGTTGCAGTGATAGGCTGCACAGCTGCAGTAGATACCAGAGGGAGTGTGTATTGCTTTGGTGAGTGAATCCAGGCTGCAGCAAACATCAGGAGAGATGCTCCAGGACTGCACACGTCTGCAAGGTAAGGCAACCAGTAAACCGCGGAGCGGATTCCTTACATATTGTTTGTCACATCAACACCCTTTATTATGGTTTCATTTTCTAATTCTGCTGGCACCGTTTGGTAACATTTTGTCTTATAGTATTGTATCTGGCTAGGGTAGACAAAGTTACTTATGTTTGGCATCCGGTGGAATATATTCACCAATTGTGTTTAGATTTACTGTTTATTTGTATGCACCATCACATATATATATAATTATATCACATTGTGATTACCGCAGCACACCCTATTTGTTTTCCAACTTGTAGTTGGTGTGATACCTGCCGGGTGCTCCAATTCCCGGAACCACCAGCTGATGATGGAACCATCTTATCTAGCGCCATCAGCAATGGCCTCCGCCTTCACGTGGGGTGTTATCCAGCTCGAGGGTCCCACCTTCATAGTCTCTATATGTGGTGGTGATCTGGTCCCAGACCACAGGCCACAACTGCTGCTGCGCTGTGTTCTGCTGTGTCCCTGACACTATAGCTGCTAATTGGGCAGTGTCCCAATCTAAGTGTCCTGTCACTGTAGCAGCCACAATCTTACAGGGGAGTTGGGGTCTATCTGGGTCTATCATGGTCTCTGGCCTAGTGCAGGGACCACAGACCCCCTGCACATACACCCTCACACTACCGTGTCCCAGCTCCGACTGGTGTGGCTCTCTAAGCCAAATGTATTCCTTTACTGGCAGAAGAATTTGTGCGCCCTATTGGCTGGTATCGTGCCCTGTGTCCATACTCCCAGAGGCTCATGGGAGTTGCAGTTCCCCTGTGGAGCTATCTGTGTGATGGCCGCCGCAATACTGGTTCTACTGTGCATGCGCACATCTGTAATGGCCGCCACATTCTCCTATTGTGCCGTGAATGCACGAACTGCTCGCGCGCATGCGCAACCCACAAAATGTCGGTGGCATGGGTGTTCAGGCCGCCGGGGAGCCTTCGGAGTACCAGAGCGCTCCCTACCTGCTGGCCGCAGTCCACCTCTGCCTCCGTCATCACCGCACCTCATCGCCAGTTACCATTCCCTGCGCCGCAGTGGAGGTTTGTGGGGCAATCAAAGGGGGCCGAGGCGGAGTCCTGGCCACATACAAAAACAAGCAGCAAATTAAAGACATTACATTTGATTTAAAAAAATACCAATGCAAATGCCTACCTAAAAGAACATAGAATACAATCAATGTGTTTTTTACCTTAGATGTCTTCACACCCTCCGAATCTGATTCCAGCAGCAACAGCACAGCAACATGACCACAATGCAATGCTCCTCAACAGGTAACCTTAATTCTTCTTTCTTTACTTCATCTGTACATTGTAATACAATTGGGGGGTCTTCTTTCTTTTCTTCTTGATCTTCATCTGTACTTATGTAGCCTAGCCTCCTCCTGCCGCTACTTATTTCCCTGGGCCCTGTTAGGTACAGGCAGTGGAGGGTTAATTCCTCCATAAGTCCTTGTTTGTTATTGCAGCCTTAGATGCAGTAGCTGTATCTAAGTGCGGGCCTAGCAACAGCCAGAGAGTGTCAGCCTGGGGGAGGTACTGGCTGGGTGTCTTGCTGGATTGTGATGATCAGTCAGTATCAGACCTGCTCTGATATGGGGCAGGGTTTCTAGCCCAACTCCTGGATATAAACAATGGATCTCTCCCAAAAGTGTGCGTGTCTCTTTCTTCCCTCTATGGAGTGAGCAACAACTTCCCTGTGTCCCATAAGAGGGCATTAGGAGGAGCACCATGAAGGAGGAAGCTTGGATGGGCCTCAAGTGTTGAAGTGACCTTCTTAGGGGAAGCAAGGAAAGTGATGTACCTGCTGTGTAAGATCTTAAACATTGCAATAAATACCATGGGACCATATACCAGTGTGATTCACTGTCTTGGGCTAAAGAAAGGTGTAAACCTGGGCCATCCTACTATCCAGAGGATCCACGCTGACTAGAGGCGCTGCAACCAATGAACAAAGGAACCCTGTAAATCATGTTCTGATGATTCCCCACACAACCGCGGAAGTTCTCAGCCCTTCTGTTACCTCACATGTATGCACCATCTTACATCAAAGACAGTGGGGCTACACTTAGAATCCAATCGGGGGTCTTATTTCTACCTCTTTATCTGTACTTGTAATTCAATTGGGGGTGTTGTTGCCTGTGAGCTTCTTGGCTTCAAATGAGACAGAAAAGGCCTTAAATAAGGCCTGTGATGTCACATTTGAGGATCAAATTATACACCTCCAATCCGATTGGATGGTGTACCATGGGACAGTTTCTGTTGTGGTCGAAAAGATGTGACATCATCAAAAGGGAGGGATGCCAGCCCTCCCTTTAGGATGACATCACTAAAAACAAGATGGCTGCAATCACATGTACTAAAGCCAATTGGATTGGGAGGTAAACCATGTGAGGCATCACATAGTACAATATATCCCCAATCTGATTGGTTGTAGTAAACCATGTGACAGCTTCCATTTTTTTAAGAGGATGTGGAATCATCCCTTTAAGAAGGGTGGGGGTTAATCCCTAAATTACCATAGTGGTTAATAACCGCTAACATGATTAAGGGGTTAGTGGCCAGTAGTTATTTTTTTTAAATGTTACTGTTGGTACCCACTGAAGAAGAGGAAGACGAGGAAGATGAGGATGGCCTTCATCCTGGAAGGGGTAAGAAGAACTTTATTTTGTTTAATGTTTTGGTTATGTTTTATGTATTTAATGGGCTATTATCCAGATATGGATAATAGGGATTATTGTACTGTATGTGTTGGGGGGGAGGGGAGAAGGGGGGCGGGAGGTATTCAATGTATTTTATTGATGTTTGAATTGTAATGTTTATTGGGGGTCGAGGAATTGAATGATGAGGGTAGTTGCCTAAGGGTGGGTGGTTAGGCCTCTAGGGTGGGAAGAGCTGGGTTTTTGTTGGAATTGTAGGCAGGCTGAATATTTACTGGCATAATGGCCATGGTGTGCCACTGTGCCAATCAATGGGTAGAGGAGGTGGGGTAGGTGCCCTGTGGTGGGTGGTTAGGTATCCCAGGTGGGTAGCAGGAGGGGGATTAATCCCTTAATTTCCTTAGTGGTTAATAACTTCTAAAGTGATTAAGGGGTTAGTGGCCAGTAGTTATTTTTTTTATTTTTTTTGGTGCCCACTGAAGAAGAGGAGAACGAAGAGGACGAGGATGGCCGTCATCCTGGAAGGGGTGAGTAGAACTTAAATTTGCGATATGCTGGCTAGTTAATGTTTTGGTTATGTTTTATTTCTTTTATGGGCAAATTGGATTATAATCCAGATATGGATAATAGAGATTTTGCCTATTACTGTACGTGTTGGTTGTTCAATTTATTTTATAGATGTTTGTATTGTAATGTTTAATGGGGTAGAAGGATTGGGTGAATGGGATAGTTGCCCCAGGGTGGGTGGTTAGGAATCTCAGGTGGGCAGTGGGAGGGGTTAACCCTTTCCTTAACCACCCACTCTGGGGTAATTACCCCCTTCACTCACCCAATAAAGCATCACTCACCCAATAAAGCAGGTAGTCTAGCTTAACCCCTTCATTGACTTAGCGGTTAGCTGCTAATTTAATGAAGCTGCTTTTATTTTAATACTACAGTATTGTAGCAGGGGGTCTCTGGAGCTGAACCACATTGATTTCAGGTTCGGGGACTCCTGCTTCCCCAGTATAAGGCCCCATTATGGGGTGTCCGAATTCCTCTGGTTTGTTTAAATCCCCCGATCACGAGGGCTGTGATGCTGGAGAATTTCAACATGGCCATCGGGATACCGGCACCCCATAATGGGGCCTGTAACTCGGGAAGCTGTTGTCCCCGGACCTGTAATCAATGTCGTTCATCTCTGGAGAACCCCTACTACAATACTTTATTATTAAAAAAAAAGCCCCATGATCCCTGTTAGAGGGGCGCAGGTAGAGTGACTGATTCAGTCTAGCTCTTACTGCGCTCACTTAATGACAAGTGCAGCCCGGTAGGATTTACACAACAGGGACCCCCACTGTTAATTCAATGGGCCATTAGTCCCATGGGCCATTAGTTAGGATGTGGGCAAGCAGTCGACAACTAGTAGTTGCACATGTATATACATAGAAAACATACCATTCAGAAGCAATACAAAGAGCAAAGACACACATTATTATATATAATTCTATTATACTCAGCAATAAATTATAATTGCATAAAAAATTAAATTACAAAATTATGTTATAATTTTAATAATTTTAGATGTTATAAAAAGTACATAAACCCCATCAAAAATATACAGTATGTGGCCCTGTTACTCTAATTGATTAATGGTTGTGTTTGGACAACGATACATTTCTCAAACAGTCACAGGATACTACACAAAGGTTCTTGGCCAGAGGCTACAAGAGTAGATATATCCATGAAGCATTTATTCATGCAGATTCCTTAGATAGCAAAGCACTAATTAAACAAAAAATTCAATTTGAATCCAGAAAAGTCCAAAAAACTATTGATTGGCACAGTGGCACGCCCAACTGCCACTATGCCAGTCAATGGAAAAAAATAAATACAGTACATGCATACAAACCGGAAGAACAGCGTTGCTTGGGGGTCATTACCAGGCATTAACTCGGCAGCTAAGTGGAAGAACAGCGGGATCTGAGAGACACAGCCAAAAACCTACATCCAGCTTGGCAGCAGAGGCTCCATTAATTAAACCCCTAGGGTCCAGATAAGCATCCGCCCTTTTCAAATGCACATTTTATGTGTACTTTTGTGAGTGATTCCATTGTCTGTTTTATGTTTTATAAAGTTTATATACGTTATTTTACCATGTGAATTATCTTTTTTTTCTTTACATGAATGGTTGTCTACTACCAGGTCTATTCCTAGAAGGGAGAGTTGAGTATTTCAGTATTCTAGTATTTACAATCACATGCATGATTACTGGTGCTTCTGAAAGTATTTTTCTATAATATTGTGTGACATCTATAACATCTATGAAAATCGCAGTCCAGAACACACCATCCACTATTTAAATAACACTTCACAGTGTGGGATTAGAAAATGGGTCACTGTTATTTAGTTGAAGAATTATTTCACTATATGGTGTTTTGTAAGAGTATTTTGTATGAATTTACACTGAGACAACATTTCTTTGTCATTTCTCAAGCATCAGAAAAGGATTTGTGGATAATCCAAAAGTCATCCAGGCTTCAGGACTCTGAACAATCAAAAAAGGTTTATAAACACTCACAAACCTCTAACGCGTTTCTCGCAGAGTGCGCTTTATCAAAGAGCTCCCTTTGATAAAGCGCTGTCACGATTGTGCTCGCCACAAACCAGGACCGGACCGCGGGGCTGAGGTGGGGTTATATAATCACCGACCTTAGTCCGCGCAGACTGATCCGGAGTGAGCAGTTCGTAGTCGTACATAGCAGGGTCTGGATTAGAGAAGGCAGCATCGTCGTTATTCGGGCAGGAGTTCGGCAACAGGTAGACAGGAGTTCCCCGCTTCAGCTTAGGAGCGTGAGTGCGGGAGTGGCCTCTGTGCGAAGAGCGGCCTCGGCCCATAACGCCGGTCTCAGCAGGGGAAGACAGCAGGCTAGCCGAAGTACACCGCAGGGCAGCGTCGGGGAAAACTAACGCTTCAGCACAGATAACCAAAGCAGGCCTCTGCGTGAGAATAGCAGAAGACCTCAGGATACTCAGGGAGTCAGGCCTCTGCGTAGAAGCAGGCCTCAGGATGCTTAGCAAGTGAGGCCTCTGGATACTCAGCAAGCACGAGAGAGGTAGTACACAAAAGACAAGACTTAATGCTTGTGGCTGTACACTGTAATGTCCAAGGAAGGAAATATGCTCGGCACTGATTCAGTGCCAAAGCCCAGCATATAAAGGGCGGAGATCCAATCACAATAGGAGGGTGTGTGAGTATTCCTCCAATGATGGAGCACAGGGCAGAAGCTGCAATGAGAGCTAGCACATGTGCCATTGATTGTCAGAGGAAGCCTTTGTAACTGCAGAGGTCTGCAAGGCTGGAGTCAAAGGCAGGAGCGGATTCCTTACAAGCGCCCCTGGCGAGAAACATGGGGGAGGTTTCTCTTTTTAATTAAGATTATGGTTCAATAATTTTTTGTTATTTTTGCAAGCAGCCTCCAGTTTTCTTTTGCTTCCAGCAGTGCTCCCTACGCTCTCAGCATTTCTAATCTGTTACTTTCTACACGGGGACGCACACTACTTTCCGGACAGCTATGGATCACCTGTGGATGGTATCGTGAGTATGTTGGCCATTGACTGCTCAATACTGCTTTGTGCATCACTAGGGGAGCGTTTCTGACACCGCGTGGGTCTGTTGGTTCCCGTCGGGGGACCCCTAGATCTCCGTGAGTCAGCCTGTCCCCAATCTATGTGATCGCCAATTGGCTTTATACATTGTGGTTGCAGTTTTTACCACTCGGTTTAATGATCCTTACTCCGGTACTTATAGGGTTAATTGTGGATGTCCCGCACATGCTGCGTTAGTCTACGGGTTTTGCAGCACCTACCTTAGAGGTTCACTCCTCTTCCTTGCTACTAAACACTCACGAACACTGTTTGTTTTGTTGACCAGACGTAGTTTTGGTGCTAAAATTGTGTTATAACTCCATTTGCTCTCTTTTTGTGTTTGCCTTTCTAGAATAGTCCCTCTTCCTTAAATACCCCTGCGTGACATCTGAATCCCCATAGCAACCAAGGATGGGGCCCAGCATACAATTACCATGTTAGTAATCTTTTTGGAGGGAGGTTACATTGAATTTTAATGGTCAATGTGTCCCGCCCCAAAGACTTAAAATGTATGTTTTGATTTCTAAGGCATAGGGAGAACAAATAACGTGTCTAGTGTTACAAGGAGAGCTAATCTGACGATTTGAATCAGATTTTCCCACATCACAGGCAATGTTCATATTGCTAAGCTACTGTACTCCTTCAGTCTCCGGTTCTATTAAAATTAGGAAGTATATTGAGATAATTTCAATTAATATAAAATATGTTTGAAAAGCTCTTACTACTGTACAGGCATACCCCGTTTTACGTACACCCGCTTTACGTACACTCACAAGTACGTACATTTATTTTTAGTTGCACCATACCCCTGTGTACGTACGCGTGCTTCGCGAGTACGGACACCAGGGGGTGGCGTGCGCACCTCAACACTCCTGCAACCTCCTTCATGCTTGTCTTCATTATGGTGTGCTCGATCTCCCTGTTCCCTCTGCCCTCCCATCTGTCTCCGTTCCTCCTCCCATCTGTCTCCGTTCCCCCTCCCATCTGTCTCTGTTCCCCCTGCACTCAAACTCCATAAAGCAGCAGCTGAACCAGCGATTCGGCTGGTGTGTGTGTGTGTGTGTGTGTGTGTGTGTGTGTGTGTGTGTGTGTGTGTGTGTGTGTGTGTGTGTGTGTGTGTGTGTGTGTGTGTGTGTGTGTGTGTGTGTGTGTGTGTGTGTGTGTGTGTGTGTGTGTGTGTGTGTGTGTGTGTGTGTGTGTGACTGAGTGACAATGTGTGTGTGTGTGTGTGTGTGTGTGTGTGTGTGTGTGTGTGTGTGTGTGTGTGTGTGTGTGTGTGTGTGTGTGTGTGTGTGTGTGTGTGTGTGTGTGACTGAGTGACTGTGTGTGACTGTGTGACTGAGTGTGTGACTGAGTGTGTGACTGTGTGACTGAGTGTGTGACTGAGTGTGTGACTGAGTGACTGAGTGTGTGACTGGGTGACTGAGTGTGTGACTGAGTGTGTGACTGAGTGAGTGTGTGACTGAGTGTGTGAGTGTGTGACTGAGTGTGTGACTGAGTGTGTGGCTGAGTGACAGTGTGTGACTGAGTGACAGTGTGTGACTGAGTGTGTGACTGAGTGTGTGACTGGCTGAGTGTGTGACTGAGTGACTGTGTGTGACTTTGTGACTGGGTGAGTGTGTGGCTGAGTGTGTGACTGAGTGTGTGACTGAGTGACTGAATATGTGACTGAGTGACTGAGTGTGTGACTGAGTGAGTGACTGAGTGACAGTGTGTGACTGAGTGACAGTGTGTGACTGAGTGTGTGACTGAGTGTGTGACTGAGAGTGTGACTGAGTGTGTGACTGAGTGACTGAGTGTGTGACTGTGTGTGACTGAGTGACTGTGTGTGACTGAGTGACTGTGTGTGACTGAGTGACTGTGTGTGACTGAGTGACAGTGTGTGACTTAGTGACAGTGTGTGACTGTGTGTGACTGAGTGACTGTGTGTGACTGAGTAACTGTGTGTGACTGAGTGACTGTGTGTGATTGAGTGACAGTGTATAACTTAGTGACAGTGTGTGACTGAGTGTGTGACTGAGTGACTGTGTGTGACTGAGTGACTGTGTGTGACTGTGTGTGACTGAGAGACAGTGTGTGACTGAGTGACTGTGTGTGACTGAGTGCCTGTGTGTGACTGTGTGTGACTGAGTGACAGTGTGTGACTTAGTGACAGTGTGTGACTGAGTGTGTGACTGAGTGACTGTGTGTGACTGAGTGACTGTGTGTGACTGAGTGACTGTGTGTGACTGAGTGACTGTGTGTGACTGTGTGTGACTGAGTGACAGTGTGTGACTGAGTGACTGTGTGTGACTGAGTGACTGTGTGTGACTGTGTGTGACTGAGTGACAGTGTGTGACTTAGTGACAGTGTGTGACTGAGTGTGTGACTGAGTGACCGTGTGTGACTGAGTGACTGTGTGTGACTGAGTGACTGTGTGTGACTGTGTGTGACTGAGTGACAGTGTGTGACTGTGTGTGACTGAGTGACAGTGTGTAACTAGTGACAGTGTGTGACTGAGTGACAGTGTGTGATTGAGTGACAGTGTGTGACTGAGTAACAGTGTGTGACTGAATAACAGTGTGTGACTGAGTGTGTGACTGAGTGACTGTGTGTGACTGAGTGAGTGTGTGTGACTGAGTGACTGTGTGTGACTGAGTGACTGTGTGTGACTGTGTGTGACTGTGTGTGACTGAGTGACAGTGTGTAACTAGTGACAGTGTTTGACTGAGTGACAGTGTGTGATTGAGTGACAGTGTGTGACTGAGTAACAGTGTGTGACTGAAATAACAGTGTGTGACTGAGTGTGTGACTGAGTGACTGTGTGTGACTGAGTGAGTGTGTGTGACTGAGTGACTGTGTGTGACTGAGTGACAGTGTGTGACTTAGTGACAGTGTGTGACTGTGTGTGACTGAGTGACTGTGTGTGACTGAGTAACTGTGTGTGACTGAGTGACTGTGTGTGATTGAGTGACAGTGTGTTACTTAGTGACAGTGTGTGACTGAGTGTGTGACTGAGTGACTGTGTGTGACTGAGTGACTGTGTGCGACTGAGTGACTGTGTGTGACTGAGTGACTGTGTGTGACTGTGTGTGACTGAGTGACTGTGTGTGACTGTGTGTGACTGAGTGACTGTGTGTGACTTAGTGACAGTGTGTGACTGAGTGTGTGACTGAGTGACTGTGTTTGACTGAGTGACTGTGTGTGACTGAGTGACTGTGTGTGACTGAGTAACTGTGTGTGACTGTGTGTGACTGAGTGACAGTGTGTGACTGAGTGACAGTGTGTGACTGAGTGTGTGACTGAGTGACCGTGTGTGACTGAGTGACTGTGTGTGACTGAGTGACTGTGTGTGACTGAGTGACTGTGTGTGACTGAGTGACAGTGTGTGACTTAGTGACAGTGTGTGACTGAGTGTGTGACTGAGTGACTGTGTGTGACTGAGTGACTGTGTGTGACTGTGTGTGACTGAGTGACAGTGTGTGACTTAGTGACAGTGTGTGACTGAGTGTGTGACTGAGTGACCGTGTGTGACTGAGTGACTGTGTGTGACTGAGTGACTGTGTGTGACTGAGTGACTGTGTGTGACTGTGTGTGACTGAGTGACAGTGTGTGACTTAGTGACAGTGTGTGACTGAGTGTGTGACTGAGTGACTGTGTGTGACTGAGTGACTGTGTGACTGAGTGACTGTGTGTGACTGTGTGTGACTGAGTGACAGTGTGTAACTGAGTGACAGTGTGTGACTGAGTGACAGTGTGTGATTGAGTGACAGTGTGTAACTTAGTGACAGTGTGTGACTGAGTGTGTGACTGAGTGACCGTGTGTGACTGAGTGACTGTGTGTGACTGAGTGACTGTGTGTGACTGTGTGTGACTGAGTGACAGTGTGTGACTGTGTGTGACTGAGTGACAGTGTGTAACTAGTGACAGTGTGTGACTGAGTGACAGTGTGTGACTGAGTAACAGTGTGTGACTGAATAACAGTGTGTGACTGAGTGTGTGACTGAGTGACTGTGTGTGACTGAGTGAGTGTGTGTGACTGAGTGACTGTGTGTGACTGAGTGACTGTGTGTGACTGTGTGTGACTGTGTGTGACTGAGTGACAGTGTGTAACTAGTGACAGTGTGTGACTGAGTGACAGTGTGTGATTGAGTGACAGTGTGTGACTGAGTAACAGTGTGTGACTGAAATAACAGTGTGTGACTGAGTGTGTGACTGAGTGACTGTGTGTGACTGAGTGAGTGTGTGTGACTGAGTGACTGTGTGTGACTGAGTGACAGTGTGTGACTTAGTGACAGTGTGTGACTGTGTGTGACTGAGTGACTGTGTGTGACTGAGTAACTGTGTGTGACTGAGTGACTGTGTGTGATTGAGTGACAGTGTGTTACTTAGTGACAGTGTGTGACTGAGTGTGTGACTGAGTGACTGTGTTTGACTGAGTGACTGTGTGTGACTGAGTGACTGTGTGTGACTGAGTAACTGTGTGTGACTGTGTGTGACTGAGTGACAGTGTGTGTGACTGAGTGACAGTGTGTGACTGAGTGTGTGACTGAGTGACCATGTGTGACTGAGTGACTGTGTGTGACTGAGTGACTGTGTGTGACTGTGTGTGACTGAGTGACAGTGTGTGACTTAGTGACAGTGTGTGACTGAGTGTGTGACTGAGTGACTGTGTGTGACTGAGTGACTGTGTGTGACTGTGTGTGACTGAGTGACAGTGTGTGACTTAGTGACAGTGTGTGACTGAGTGTGTGACTGAGTGACCGTGTGTGACTGAGTGACTGTGTGTGACTGAGTGACTGTGTGTGACTGAGTGACTTTGTGTGACTGTGTGTGACTGAGTGACAGTGTGTGACTTAGTGACAGTGTGTGACTGAGTGTGTGACTGAGTGACTGTGTGTGACTGAGTGACTGTGTGACTGAGTGACTGTGTGTGACTGTGTGTAACTGAGTGACAGTGTGTGACTGAGTGACAGTGTGTGATTGAGTGACAGTGTGTGACTGAGTAACAGTGTGTGACTGAATAACAGTGTGTGACTGAGTGTGTGACTGAGTGACTGTGTGTGACTGAGTGACTGTGTGTGACTGAGTGACTGTGTGTGACTGTGTGTGGCTCAGTGACAGTGTGTGACTGAGTGACTGTGTGTGACTGAGTGACTGTGTGTGACTGAGCGACAGTGTGTGACTTAGTGACAGTGTGTGACTGAGTGTGTGACTGAGTGACCGTGTGTGACTGAGTGACTGTGTGTGACTGAGTGACTGTGTGTGACTGAGTGACTGTGTGTGACTGTGTGTGACTGTGTGTGACTGAGTGACAGTGTGTGACTGAGTGACTGTGTGTGACTGAGTGACTGTGTGTGACTGAGTGACTGTGTGTGACTGTGTGTGACTGAGTGACAGTGTGTAACTGAGTGACAGTGTGTGACTGAGTGACAGTGTGTGATTGAGTAACAGTGTGTGACTGAATAACAGTGTGTGACTGAGTGTGTGACTGAGTGACTGTGTGTGACTGAGTGACTGTGTGTGACTGAGTGACAGTGTGTGACTTAGTGACAGTGTGTGACTGTGTGACTGAGTGACTGTGTGTGACTGAGTAACTGTGTGTGACTGAGTGACTGTGTGTGATTGAGTGACAGTGTGTGACTTAGTGACAGTGTGTGACTGAGTGTGTGACTGAGTGACTGTGTGTGACTGAGTGACTGTGTGTGACTGAGTGACTATGTGTGACTGAGTGACTGTGTGTGACTGTGTGTGACTGAGTGACAGTGTGTGACTGAGTGACTGTGTGCGACTGAGTGACTGTGTGTGACTGTGTGTGACTGAGTGACAGTGTGTGACTTAGTGACAGTGTGTGACTGAGTGTGTGACTGAGTGACTGTGTGTGACTGAGTGACAGTGTGTGACTGAGTGACTGTGTGTGACTGAGTGACTGTGTGTGACTGTGTGTGACTGAGTGACAGTGTGTGACTGAGTGACTGTGTGTGACTGAGTGACTGTGTGTGACTGTGTGTGACTGAGTGACAGTGTGTGACTTAGTGACCGTGTGTGACTGAGTGTGTGACTGAGTGACCGTGTGTGACTGAGTGACTGTGTGTGACTGAGTGACTGTGTGTGACTGAGTGACTGTGTGTGACTGTGTGTGACTGAGTGACAGTGTGTGACTGAGTGACAGTGTGTGACTTAGTGACAATGTGTGACTGAGTGTGTGACTGAGTGACTGTGTGTGACTGAGTGACTGTGTGTGACTGAGTGACTGTGTGTGACTGTGTGTGACTGAGTGACAGTGTGTGACTGAGTGACAGTGTGTGACTGAGTGACAGTGTGTGATTGAGTGACAGTGTGTGACTGAGTAACAGTGTGTTACTGAGTAACAGTGTGTGACTGAGTGTGTGACTGAGTGACTGTGTGTGACTAAGTGTCTGTGTGTGACTGAGTGTGACTGCGTGACTGTGTGTGACTTAGTGACAGTGTGTGACTGAGTAACTGTGTGTGACTGAGTGACTGTGTGCGACTGAGTGACTGTGTGTGACTGAGTGACTGTGTGTGACTGTGTGTGACTGAGTGACTGTGTGTGACTGTGTGTGACTGAGTGACTGTGTGTGACTTAGTGACAGTGTGTGACTGAGTGTGTGACTGAGTGACTGTGTTTGACTGAGTGACTGTGTGTGACTGAGTGACTGTGTGTGACTGAGTGACTGTGTGTGACTGTGTGTGACTGAGTGACAGTGTGTGACTGAGTGACAGTGTGTGACTGAGTGTGTGACTGAGTGACCATGTGTGACTGAGTGACTGTGTGTGACTGAGTGACTGTGTGTGACTGAGTGACTGTGTGTGACTGTGTGTGACTGAGTGACAGTGTGTGACTTAGTGACAGTGTGTGACTGAGTGTGTGACTGAGTGACTGTGTGTGACTGAGTGACTGTGTGTGACTGTGTGTGACTGAGTGACAGTGTGTGACTTAGTGACAGTGTGTGACTGAGTGTGTGACTGAGTGACCGTGTGTGACTGAGTGACTGTGTGTGACTGAGTGACTGTGTGTGACTGTGTGTGACTGAGTGACAGTGTGTGACTTAGTGACAGTGTGTGACTGAGTGTGTGACTGAGTGACTGTGTGTGACTGAGTGACTGTGTGTGACTGAGTGACTGTGTGTGACTGTGTGTGACTGAGTGACAATGTGTAACTGAGTGACAGTGTGTGACTGAGTGACAGTGTGTGATTGAGTGACAGTGTGTGACTGAGTAACAGTGTGTGACTGAATAACAGTGTGTGACTGAGTGTGTGACTGAGTGACTGTGTGTGACTGAGTGACTGTGTGTGACTGAGTGACTGTGTGTGACTGTGTGTGGCTGAGTGACAGTGTGTGACTGAGTGACTGTGTGTGACTGAGTGACTGTGTGTGACTGTGTGTGACTGAGCGACAGTGTGTGACTTAGTGACAGTGTGTGACTGAGTAACAGTGTGTGACTGAATAACAGTGTGTGACTGAGTGTGTGACTGAGTTACCATGTGTGACTGAGTGACTGTGTGTGACTGAGTGACTGTGTGTGACTGAGTGACTGTGTGTGACTGTGTGTGACTGAGTGACAGTGTGTGACTGAGTGACTGTGTGTGACTGAGTGACAGTGTGTGACTGAGTGACTGTGTGTGACTGTGTGTGACTGAGTGACAGTGTGTGACTGAGTGACAGTGTGTGATTGAGTAACAGTGTGTGACTGAATAACAGTGTGTGACTGAGTGTGTGACTGAGTGACTGTGTGTGACTGAGTGACTGTGTGTGACTGAGTGACAGTGTGTGACTTAGTGACAGTGTGTGACTGTGTGTGACTGAGTGACTGTGTGTGACTGAGTAACTGTGTGTGACTGAGTGACTGTGTGTGATTGAGTGACAGTGTGTGACTTAGTGACAGTGTGTGACTGAGTGTGTGACTGAGTGACTGTGTGTGACTGAGTGACTGTGTGTGACTGAGTGACTGTGTGTGACTGTGTGTGACTGAGTGACAGTGTGTGACTGAGTGACTGTGTGTGACTGAGTGACTGTGTGTGACTGAGTGACTGTGTGTGACTGTGTGTGACTGAGTGACAGTGTGTGACTGAGTGACAGTGTGTGATTGAGTAACAGTGTGTGACTGAATAACAGTGTGTGACTGAGTGTGTGACTGAGTGACTGTGTGTGACTGAGTGACTGTGTGTGACTGAGTGACAGTGTGTGACTTAGTGACAGTGTGTGACTGTGTGTGACTGAGTGACTGTGTGTGACTGAGTAACTGTGTGTGACTGAGTGACTGTGTGTGATTGAGTGACAGTGTGTGACTTAGTGACAGTGTGTGACTGAGTGTGTGACTGAGTGACTGTGTGTGACTTAGTGACTGTGTGTGACTGAGTGACAGTGTGTGACTGAGTGACTGTGTGTGACTGTGTGTGACTGAGTGACAGTGTGTGACTGAGTGACTGTGTGCGACTGAGTGACTGTGTGTGACTGTGTGTGACTGAGTGACAGTGTGTGACTTAGTGACAGTGTGTGACTGAGTGTGTGACTGAGTGACTGTGTGTGACTGAGTGACTGTGTGTGACTGAGTGACTGTGTGTGACTGAGTGACTGTGTGTGACTGTGTGTGACTGAGTGACAGTGTGTGACTGAGTGACTGTGTGTGACTGAGTGACTGTGTGTGACTGTGTGTGACTGAGTGACAGTGTGTGACTTAGTGACAGTGTGTGACTGAGTGTGTGACTGAGTGACCGTGTGTGACTGAGTGACTGTGTGTGACTGAGTGACTGTGTGTGACTGAGTGACTGTGTGTGACTGTGTGTGACTGAGTGACAGTGTGTGACTGAGTGACAGTGTGTGACTTAGTGACAATGTGTGACTGAGTGTGTGACTGAGTGACTGTGTGTGACTGAGTGACTGTGTGTGACTGAGTGACTGTGTGTGACTGTGTGTGACTGAGTGACAGTGTGTGACTGAGTGACAGTGTGTGACTGAGTGACAGTGTGTGATTGAGTGACAGTGTGTGACTGAGTAACAGTGTGTTACTGAGTAACAGTGTGTGACTGAGTGTGTGACTGAGTGACTGTGTGTGACTAAGTGACTGTGTGTGACTGAGTGTGACTGCGTGACTGTGTGTGACTTAGTGACAGTGTGTGACTGAGTAACTGTGTGTGACTGAGTGACTGTGTGTGACTGAGCGACTGTGTGTGACTGAGTGACTGTGTGTGACTGTGTGTGGCTGAGTGACAGTGTGTGACTGAGTGACTGTGTGTGACTGAGTGACTGTGTGTGACTGTGTGTGACTGAGTGACAGTGTGTGACTTAGTGACAGTGTGTGACTGAGTGTGTGACTGAGTAACTGTGTGTGACTGGGTGACTGTGTGTGACTGTGTGTGACTGAGTGACAGTGTGTGACTTTGTGACAGTGTGTGACTGAGTGTGTGACTGAGTGACTGTGTGTGACTGAGTGACTGTGTGTGACTGAGTGACTGTGTGTGATTGAGTGACAGTGTGTGACTTAGTGACAGTGTGTGACTGTGTGTGACTGAGTGACTGTGTGTGACTGAGTAACTGTGTGTGACTGAGTGACTGTGTGTGATTGAGTGACAGTGTGTGACTTAGTGACAGTGTGTGACTGAGTGTGTGACTGAGTGACCGTGTGTGACTGAGTGACTGTGTGCGACTGAGTGACTGTGTGTGACTGAGTGACAGTGTGTGACTGAGTGTGACTGAGTGACTGTGTGTGACTGTGTGTGACTGAGTGACTGTGTGTGACTGATACAGTGTGTGACTTAGTGACAGTGTGTGACTGATTGTGTGACTGAGTGACTGTGTTTGACTGAGTGACTGTGTGTGACTGAGTGACTGTGTGTGACTGAGTGACTGTGTGTGAATGTGTGTGACTGAGTGACAGTGTGTGACTTAGTGACAGTGTGTGACTGAGTGTGTGACTGAGTGACCGTGTGTGACTGAGTGACTGTGTGTGACTGAGTGACTGTGTGTGACTGAGTGACTGTGTGTGACTGTGTGTGACTGAGTGACTGTGTGTGACTGAGTGACTGTGTGTGACTGTGTGTGACTGAGTGACAGTGTGTGACTGAGTGACAGTGTGTGACTGAGTGACTGTGTGTGACTGTGTGTGACTGAGTGACTGTGTGTGACTGAGTGACTGTGTGTGACTGAGTGACTGTGTGTGACTGAGTGACTGTGTGTGACTGTGTGTGACTGTGTGTGACTGAGTGACAGTGTGTGACTTAGTGACAGTGTGTGACTGAGTGTGTGACTGAGTGACTGTGTGTGACTGAGTGACTGTTTGTGATTGAGTGACTGTGTGTGACTGTGTGTGACTGAGTGACAGTGTGTAACTGAGTGACAGTGTGTGACTGAGTGACAGTGTGTGACTGAGTGACAGTGTGTGACTGAGTAACAGTGTGTGACTGAATAACATTGTGTGACTGAGTGTGTGACTGAGTGACTGTGTGTGACTGAGTGACTGTGTGTGACTGAGTGACTGTGTGTGACTGAGTGACAGTGTGTGACTTAGTGACAGTGTGTGACTGTGTGTGACTGAGTGACTGTGTGTGACTGAGTAACTGTGTGTGATTGATTGACAGTGTGTGACTTAGTGACTGTGTGTGACTGTGTGTGACTGAGTGACAGTGTGTGACTGAGTGACTGTGTGTGACTGAGTGACTGTGTGTGACTGTGTGTGACTGAGTGACAGTGTGTGACTTAGTGACAGTGTGTGACTGAGTGTGTGACTGAGTGACTGTGTGTGACTGAGTGACTGTGTGTGACTGAGTGACTGTGTGTGACTGAGTGACTGTGTGTGACTGAGTAACTGTGTGTGACTGAGTGACTGTGTGTGACTGAGCAATTGTGTGTGACTGAGTGACTGTGTGTGACTGTGTGTGGCTGAGTGACAGTGTGTGACTGAGTGACTGTGTGTGACTGAGTGACTGTGTGTGACTGTGTGTGACTGAGTGACAGTGTGTGACTTAGTGACAGTGTGTGACTGAGTGTGTGACTGAGTAACTGTGTGTGACTGGGTGACTGTGTGTGACTGTGTGTGACTGAGTGACAGTGTGTGACTTTGTGACAGTGTGTGACTGAGTGTGTGACTGAGTGACTGTGTGTGACTGAGTGACTGTGTGTGACTGAGTGACTGTGTGTGATTGAGTGACAGTGTGTGACTTAGTGACAGTGTGTGACTGTGTGTGACTGAGTGACTGTGTGTGACTGAGTAACTGTGTGTGACTGAGTGACTGTGTGTGATTGAGTGACAGTGTGTGACTTAGTGACAGTGTGTGACTGAGTGTGTGACTGAGTGACCGTGTGTGACTGAGTGACTGTGTGCGACTGAGTGACTGTGTGTGACTGAGTGACTGTGTGTGACTGAGTGTGACTGAGTGACTGTGTGTGACTGTGTGTGACTGAGTGACTGTGTGTGACTGAGTGACAGTGTGTGACTTAGTGACAGTGTGTGACTGATTGTGTGACTGAGTGACTGTGTTTGACTGAGTGACTGTGTGTGACTGAGTGACTGTGTGTGACTGAGTGACTGTGTGTGACTGTGTGTGACTGAGTGACAGTGTGTGACTGAGTGACTGTGTGTGACTGAGTGACTGTGTGTGACTGAGTGACTGTGTGTGACTGTGTGTGACTGAGTGACAGTGTGTGACTGAGTGACAGTGTGTGATTGAGTAACAGTGTGTGACTGAATAACAGTGTGTGACTGAGTGTGTGACTGAGTGACTGTGTGTGACTGAGTGACTGTGTGTGACTGAGTGACAGTGTGTGACTTAGTGACAGTGTGTGACTGTGTGTGACTGAGTGACTGTGTGTGACTGAGTAACTGTGTGTGACTGAGTGACTGTGTGTGATTGAGTGACAGTGTGTGACTTAGTGACAGTGTGTGACTGAGTGTGTGACTGAGTGACTGTGTGTGACTTAGTGACTGTGTGTGACTGAGTGACAGTGTGTGACTGAGTGACTGTGTGTGACTGTGTGTGACTGAGTGACAGTGTGTGACTGAGTGACTGTGTGCGACTGAGTGACTGTGTGTGACTGTGTGTGACTGAGTGACAGTGTGTGACTTAGTGACAGTGTGTGACTGAGTGTGTGACTGAGTGACTGTGTGTGACTGAGTGACTGTGTGTGACTGAGTGACTGTGTGTGACTGAGTGACTGTGTGTGACTGTGTGTGACTGAGTGACAGTGTGTGACTGAGTGACTGTGTGTGACTGAGTGACTGTGTGTGACTGTGTGTGACTGAGTGACAGTGTGTGACTTAGTGACAGTGTGTGACTGAGTGTGTGACTGAGTGACCGTGTGTGACTGAGTGACTGTGTGTGACTGAGTGACTGTGTGTGACTGAGTGACTGTGTGTGACTGTGTGTGACTGAGTGACAGTGTGTGACTGAGTGACAGTGTGTGACTTAGTGACAATGTGTGACTGAGTGTGTGACTGAGTGACTGTGTGTGACTGAGTGACTGTGTGTGACTGAGTGACTGTGTGTGACTGTGTGTGACTGAGTGACAGTGTGTGACTGAGTGACAGTGTGTGACTGAGTGACAGTGTGTGATTGAGTGACAGTGTGTGACTGAGTAACAGTGTGTTACTGAGTAACAGTGTGTGACTGAGTGTGTGACTGAGTGACTGTGTGTGACTAAGTGACTGTGTGTGACTGAGTGTGACTGCGTGACTGTGTGTGACTTAGTGACAGTGTGTGACTGAGTAACTGTGTGTGACTGAGTGACTGTGTGTGACTGAGCGACTGTGTGTGACTGAGTGACTGTGTGTGACTGTGTGTGGCTGAGTGACAGTGTGTGACTGAGTGACTGTGTGTGACTGAGTGACTGTGTGTGACTGTGTGTGACTGAGTGACAGTGTGTGACTTAGTGACAGTGTGTGACTGAGTGTGTGACTGAGTAACTGTGTGTGACTGGGTGACTGTGTGTGACTGTGTGTGACTGAGTGACAGTGTGTGACTTTGTGACAGTGTGTGACTGAGTGTGTGACTGAGTGACTGTGTGTGACTGAGTGACTGTGTGTGACTGAGTGACTGTGTGTGATTGAGTGACAGTGTGTGACTTAGTGACAGTGTGTGACTGTGTGTGACTGAGTGACTGTGTGTGACTGAGTAACTGTGTGTGACTGAGTGACTGTGTGTGATTGAGTGACAGTGTGTGACTTAGTGACAGTGTGTGACTGAGTGTGTGACTGAGTGACCGTGTGTGACTGAGTGACTGTGTGCGACTGAGTGACTGTGTGTGACTGAGTGACAGTGTGTGACTGAGTGTGACTGAGTGACTGTGTGTGACTGTGTGTGACTGAGTGACTGTGTGTGACTGATACAGTGTGTGACTTAGTGACAGTGTGTGACTGATTGTGTGACTGAGTGACTGTGTTTGACTGAGTGACTGTGTGTGACTGAGTGACTGTGTGTGACTGAGTGACTGTGTGTGAATGTGTGTGACTGAGTGACAGTGTGTGACTTAGTGACAGTGTGTGACTGAGTGTGTGACTGAGTGACCGTGTGTGACTGAGTGACTGTGTGTGACTGAGTGACTGTGTGTGACTGAGTGACTGTGTGTGACTGTGTGTGACTGAGTGACTGTGTGTGACTGAGTGACTGTGTGTGACTGTGTGTGACTGAGTGACAGTGTGTGACTGAGTGACAGTGTGTGACTGAGTGACTGTGTGTGACTGTGTGTGACTGAGTGACTGTGTGTGACTGAGTGACTGTGTGTGACTGAGTGACTGTGTGTGACTGAGTGACTGTGTGTGACTGTGTGTGACTGTGTGTGACTGAGTGACAGTGTGTGACTTAGTGACAGTGTGTGACTGAGTGTGTGACTGAGTGACTGTGTGTGACTGAGTGACTGTTTGTGATTGAGTGACTGTGTGTGACTGTGTGTGACTGAGTGACAGTGTGTAACTGAGTGACAGTGTGTGACTGAGTGACAGTGTGTGACTGAGTGACAGTGTGTGACTGAGTAACAGTGTGTGACTGAATAACATTGTGTGACTGAGTGTGTGACTGAGTGACTGTGTGTGACTGAGTGACTGTGTGTGACTGAGTGACTGTGTGTGACTGAGTGACAGTGTGTGACTTAGTGACAGTGTGTGACTGTGTGTGACTGAGTGACTGTGTGTGACTGAGTAACTGTGTGTGATTGATTGACAGTGTGTGACTTAGTGACTGTGTGTGACTGTGTGTGACTGAGTGACAGTGTGTGACTGAGTGACTGTGTGTGACTGAGTGACTGTGTGTGACTGTGTGTGACTGAGTGACAGTGTGTGACTTAGTGACAGTGTGTGACTGAGTGTGTGACTGAGTGACTGTGTGTGACTGAGTGACTGTGTGTGACTGAGTGACTGTGTGTGACTGAGTGACTGTGTGTGACTGAGTAACTGTGTGTGACTGAGTGACTGTGTGTGACTGAGCAATTGTGTGTGACTGAGTGACTGTGTGTGACTGTGTGTGGCTGAGTGACAGTGTGTGACTGAGTGACTGTGTGTGACTGAGTGACTGTGTGTGACTGTGTGTGACTGAGTGACAGTGTGTGACTTAGTGACAGTGTGTGACTGAGTGTGTGACTGAGTAACTGTGTGTGACTGGGTGACTGTGTGTGACTGTGTGTGACTGAGTGACAGTGTGTGACTTTGTGACAGTGTGTGACTGAGTGTGTGACTGAGTGACTGTGTGTGACTGAGTGACTGTGTGTGACTGAGTGACTGTGTGTGATTGAGTGACAGTGTGTGACTTAGTGACAGTGTGTGACTGTGTGTGACTGAGTGACTGTGTGTGACTGAGTAACTGTGTGTGACTGAGTGACTGTGTGTGATTGAGTGACAGTGTGTGACTTAGTGACAGTGTGTGACTGAGTGTGTGACTGAGTGACCGTGTGTGACTGAGTGACTGTGTGCGACTGAGTGACTGTGTGTGACTGAGTGACTGTGTGTGACTGAGTGTGACTGAGTGACTGTGTGTGACTGTGTGTGACTGAGTGACTGTGTGTGACTGAGTGACAGTGTGTGACTTAGTGACAGTGTGTGACTGATTGTGTGACTGAGTGACTGTGTTTGACTGAGTGACTGTGTGTGACTGAGTGACTGTGTGTGACTGAGTGACTGTGTGTGAATGTGTGTGACTGAGTGACAGTGTGTGACTTAGTGACAGTGTGTGACTGAGTGTGTGACTGAGTGACCGTGTGTGACTGAGTGACTGTGTGTGACTGAGTGACTGTGTGTGACTGAGTGACTGTGTGTGACTGTGTGTGACTGAGTGACTGTGTGTGACTGAGTGACTGTGTGTGACTGTGTGTGACTGAGTGACAGTGTGTGACTGAGTGACAGTGTGTGACTGAGTGACTGTGTGTGACTGTGTGTGACTGAGTGACTGTGTGTGACTGAGTGACTGTGTGTGACTGTGTGTGACTGTGTGTGACTTAGTGACAGTGTGTGACTGAGTGTGTGACTGAGTGACTGTGTGTGACTGAGTGACTGTTTGTGATTGAGTGACTGTGTGTGACTGTGTGTGACTGAGTGACAGTGTGTAACTGAGTGACAGTGTGTGACTGAGTGACAGTGTGTGACTGAGTGACAGTGTGTGACTGAGTAACAGTGTGTGACTGAATAACATTGTGTGACTGAGTGTGTGACTGAGTGACTGTGTGTGACTGAGTGACTGTGTGTGACTGAGTGACTGTGTGTGACTGAGTGACAGTGTGTGACTTAGTGACAGTGTGTGACTGTGTGTGACTGAGTGACTGTGTGTGACTGAGTAACTGTGTGTGATTGATTGACAGTGTGTGACTTAGTGACTGTGTGTGACTGTGTGTGACTGAGTGACAGTGTGTGACTGAGTGACTGTGTGTGACTGAGTGACTGTGTGTGACTGTGTGTGACTGAGTGACAGTGTGTGACTTAGTGACAGTGTGTGACTGAGTGTGTGACTGAGTGACTGTGTGTGACTGAGTGACTGTGTGTGACTGAGTGACTGTGTGTGACTGAGTGACTGTGTGTGACTGTGTGTGACTGAGTGACTGTGTGTGACTGAGTGACTGTGTGTGACTGTGTGTGACTGAGTGACAGTGTGTGACTGAGTGACAGTGTGTGACTGAGTGACTGTGTGTGACTGTGTGTGACTGAGTGACTGTGTGTGACTGAGTGACTGTGTGTGACTGAGTGACTGTGTGTGACTGAGTGACTGTGTGTGACTGTGTGTGACTGTGTGTGACTGAGTGACAGTGTGTGACTTAGTGACAGTGTGTGACTGAGTGTGTGACTGAGTGACTGTGTGTGACTGAGTGACTGTGTGTGATTTAGTGACTGTGTGTGACTGTGTGTGACTGAGTGACAGTGTGTAACTGAGTGACAGTGTGTGACTGAGTGACAGTGTGTGATTGAGTGACAGTTTGTGACTGAGTAACAGTGTGTGACTGAATAACATTGTGTGACTGAGTGACTGTGTGACTGAGTGACTGTGTGTGACTGTGTGTGACTGAGTGACTGTGTGTGACTGAGTGACTGTGTGTGACTGAGTTACAGTGTGTGACTTAGTGACAGTGTGTGACTGTGTGTGACAGAGTGACAGTGTGTGACAGTGTGTTACTGAGTTCGGGTGTGTGACTGAGTGACTGTGTGTGACTGAGTGACTGTGTGTGACTGTGTGTGACTGAGTGACTATGTGTGACTGAGTGACTGTGTGTGACTGAGTGACAGTGTGTGATTGAGTGACAGTGTGTGACTGAGTAACAGTGTGTGACTGAATAACAGTGTGTGACTGAGTGTGTGACTGAGTGACTGTGTGTGACTGAGTGACTGTGTGTGACTGAGTGACTGTGTGTGACTGTGTGTGGCTGAGTGACAGTGTGTGACTGAGTGACTGTGTGTGACTGAGTGACTGTGTGTGACTGTGTGTGACTGAGCGACAGTGTGTGACTTAGTGACAGTGTGTGACTGAGTAACAGTGTGTGACTGAGTGACAGTGTGTGACTGAGTAACAGTGTGTGACTGAATAACATTGTGTGACTGAGTGTGTGCCTGAGTGACTGTGTGTGACTGAGTGACTGTGTGTGACTGAGTGACTGTGTGTGACTGAGTGACAGTGTGTGACTTAGTGACAGTGTGTGACTGTGTGTGACTGAGTGACTGTGTGTGACTGAGTAACTGTGTGTGATTGATTGACAGTGTGTGACTTAGTGACAGTGTGTGACTGTGTGTGACTGAGTGACAGTGTGTGACTGAGTGACTGTGTGTGACTGAGTGACTGTGTGTGACTGTGTGTGACTGAGTGACAGTGTGTGACTTAGTGACAGTGTGTGACTGAGTGTGTGACTGAGTGACTGTGTGTGACTGAGTGACTGTGTGTGACTGAGTGACTGTGTGTGACTGAGTGACTGTGTGTGACTGTGTGTGACTGAGTGACTGTGTGTGACTGAGTGACTGTGTGTGACTGTGTGTGACTGAGTGACAGTGTGTGACTGAGTGACAGTGTGTGACTGAGTGACTGTGTGTGACTGTGTGTGACTGAGTGACTGTGTGTGACTGAGTGACTGTGTGTGACTGAGTGACTGTGTGTGACTGAGTGACTGTGTGTGACTGTGTGTGACTGTGTGTGACTGAGTGACAGTGTGTGACTTAGTGACAGTGTGTGACTGAGTGTGTGACTGAGTGACTGTGTGTGACTGAGTGACTGTGTGTGATTTAGTGACTGTGTGTGACTGTGTGTGACTGAGTGACAGTGTGTAACTGAGTGACAGTGTGTGACTGAGTGACAGTGTGTGATTGAGTGACAGTTTGTGACTGAGTAACAGTGTGTGACTGAATAACATTGTGTGACTGAGTGACTGTGTGACTGAGTGACTGTGTGTGACTGTGTGTGACTGAGTGACTGTGTGTGACTGAGTGACTGTGTGTGACTGAGTTACAGTGTGTGACTTAGTGACAGTGTGTGACTGTGTGTGACAGAGTGACAGTGTGTGACAGTGTGTTACTGAGTTCGGGTGTGTGACTGAGTGACTGTGTGTGACTGAGTGACTGTGTGTGACTGTGTGTGACTGAGTGACTATGTGTGACTGAGTGACTGTGTGTGACTGAGTGACAGTGTGTGATTGAGTGACAGTGTGTGACTGAGTAACAGTGTGTGACTGAATAACAGTGTGTGACTGAGTGTGTGACTGAGTGACTGTGTGTGACTGAGTGACTGTGTGTGACTGAGTGACTGTGTGTGACTGTGTGTGGCTGAGTGACAGTGTGTGACTGAGTGACTGTGTGTGACTGAGTGACTGTGTGTGACTGTGTGTGACTGAGCGACAGTGTGTGACTTAGTGACAGTGTGTGACTGAGTAACAGTGTGTGACTGAATAACAGTGTGTGACTGAGTGTGTGACTGAGTTACCATGTGTGACTGAGTGACTGTGTGTGACTGAGTGACTGTGTGTGACTGAGTGACTGTGTGTGACTGTGTGTGACTGAGTGACAGTGTGTGACTGAGTGACTGTGTGTGACTGAGTGACAGTGTGTGACTGAGTGACTGTGTGTGACTGTGTGTGACTGAGTGACAGTGTGTGACTGAGTGACAGTGTGTGATTGAGTAACAGTGTGTGACTGAATAACAGTGTGTGACTGAGTGTGTGACTGAGTGACTGTGTGTGACTGAGTGACTGTGTGTGACTGAGTGACAGTGTGTGACTTAGTGACAGTGTGTGACTGTGTGTGACTGAGTGACTGTGTGTGACTGAGTAACTGTGTGTGACTGAGTGACTGTGTGTGATTGAGTGACAGTGTGTGACTTAGTGACAGTGTGTGACTGAGTGTGTGACTGAGTGACTGTGTGTGACTGAGTGACTGTGTGTGACTGAGTGACTGTGTGTGACTGTGTGTGACTGAGTGACAGTGTGTGACTGAGTGACTGTGTGTGACTGAGTGACTGTGTGTGACTGAGTGACTGTGTGTGACTGTGTGTGACTGAGTGACAGTGTGTGACTGAGTGACAGTGTGTGTTTGAGTAACAGTGTGTGACTGAATAACAGTGTGTGACTGAGTGTGTGACTGAGTGACTGTGTGTGACTGAGTGACTGTGTGTGACTGAGTGACAGTGTGTGACTTAGTGACAGTGTGTGACTGTGTGTGACTGAGTGACTGTGTGTGACTGAGTAACTGTGTGTGACTGAGTGACTGTTTGTGATTGAGTGACAGTGTGTGACTTAGTGACAGTGTGTGACTGAGTGTGTGACTGAGTGACTGTGTGTGACTGAGTGACTGTGTGTGACTGAGTGACAGTGTGTGACTGAGTGACTGTGTGTGACTGTGTGTGACTGAGTGACAGTGTGTGACTGAGTGACTGTGTGCGACTGAGTGACTGTGTGTGACTGTGTGTGACTGAGTGACAGTGTGTGACTTAGTGACAGTGTGTGACTGAGTGTGTGACTGAGTGACTGTGTGTGACTGAGTGACTGTGTGTGACTGAGTGACTGTGTGTGACTGAGTGACTGTGTGTGACTGTGTGTGACTGAGTGACAGTGTGTGACTGAGTGACTCTGTGTGACTGAGTGACTGTGTGTGACTGTGTGTGACTGAGTGACAGTGTGTGACTTAGTGACAGTGTGTGACTGAGTGTGTGACTGAGTGACCGTGTGTGACTGAGTGACTGTGTGTGACTGAGTGACTGTGTGTGACTGAGTGACTGTGTGTGACTGTGTGTGACTGAGTGACAGTGTGTGACTGAGTGACAGTGTGTGACTTAGTGACAATGTGTGACTGAGTGTGTGACTGAGTGACTGTGTGTGACTGAGTGACTGTGTGTGACTGAGTGACTGTGTGTGACTGTGTGTGACTGAGTGACAGTGTGTGACTGAGTGACAGTGTGTGACTGAGTGACAGTGTGTGATTGAGTGACAGTGTGTGACTGAGTAACAGTGTGTTACTGAGTAACAGTGTGTGACTGAGTGTGTGACTGAGTGACTGTGTGTGACTAAGTGACTGTGTGTGACTGAGTGTGACTGCGTGACTGTGTGTGACTTAGTGACAGTGTGTGACTGAGTAACTGTGTGTGACTGAGTGACTGTGTGTGACTGAGCGACTGTGTGTGACTGAGTGACTGTGTGTGACTGTGTGTGGCTGAGTGACAGTGTGTGACTGAGTGACTGTGTGTGACTGAGTGACAGTGTGTGACTTAGTGACAGTGTGTGACTGAGTGTGTGACTGAGTAACTGTGTGTGACTGGGTGACTGTGTGTGACTGTGTGTGACTGAGTGACAGTGTGTGACTTTGTGACAGTGTGTGACTGAGTGTGTGACTGAGTGACTGTGTGTGACTGAGTGACTGTGTGTGACTGAGTGACTGTGTGTGATTGAGTGACAGTGTGTGACTTAGTGACAGTGTGTGACTGTGTGTGACTGAGTGACTGTGTGTGACTGAGTAACTGTGTGTGACTGAGTGACTGTGTGTGATTGAGTGACAGTGTGTGACTTAGTGACAGTGTGTGACTGAGTGTGTGACTGAGTGACCGTGTGTGACTGAGTGACTGTGTGCGACTGAGTGACTGTGTGTGACTGAGTGACTGTGTGTGACTGAGTGTGACTGAGTGACTGTGTGTGACTGTGTGTGACTGAGTGACTGTGTGTGACTGAGTGACAGTGTGTGACTTAGTGACAGTGTGTGACTGATTGTGTGACTGAGTGACTGTGTTTGACTGAGTGACTGTGTGTGACTGAGTGACTGTGTGTGACTGAGTGACTGTGTGTGAATGTGTGTGACTGAGTGACAGTGTGTGACTTAGTGACAGTGTGTGACTGAGTGTGTGACTGAGTGACCGTGTGTGACTGAGTGACTGTGTGTGACTGAGTGACTGTGTGTGACTGAGTGACTGTGTGTGACTGTGTGTGACTGAGTGACTGTGTGTGACTGAGTGACTGTGTGTGACTGTGTGTGACTGAGTGACAGTGTGTGACTGAGTGACAGTGTGTGACTGAGTGACTGTGTGTGACTGTGTGTGACTGAGTGACTGTGTGTGACTGAGTGACTGTGTGTGACTGAGTGACTGTGTGTGACTGAGTGACTGTGTGTGACTGTGTGTGACTGTGTGTGACTGAGTGACAGTGTGTGACTTAGTGACAGTGTGTGACTGAGTGTGTGACTGAGTGACTGTGTGTGACTGAGTGACTGTTTGTGATTGAGTGACTGTGTGTGACTGTGTGTGACTGAGTGACAGTGTGTAACTGAGTGACAGTGTGTGACTGAGTGACAGTGTGTGACTGAGTGACAGTGTGTGACTGAGTAACAGTGTGTGACTGAATAACATTGTGTGACTGAGTGTGTGACTGAGTGACTGTGTGTGACTGAGTGACTGTGTGTGACTGAGTGACTGTGTGTGACTGAGTGACAGTGTGTGACTTAGTGACAGTGTGTGACTGTGTGTGACTGAGTGACTGTGTGTGACTGAGTAACTGTGTGTGATTGATTGACAGTGTGTGACTTAGTGACTGTGTGTGACTGTGTGTGACTGAGTGACAGTGTGTGACTGAGTGACTGTGTGTGACTGAGTGACTGTGTGTGACTGTGTGTGACTGAGTGACAGTGTGTGACTTAGTGACAGTGTGTGACTGAGTGTGTGACTGAGTGACTGTGTGTGACTGAGTGACTGTGTGTGACTGAGTGACTGTGTGTGACTGAGTGACTGTGTGTGACTGAGTAACTGTGTGTGACTGAGTGACTGTGTGTGACTGAGCGACTGTGTGTGACTGAGTGACTGTGTGTGACTGTGTGTGGCTGAGTGACAGTGTGTGACTGAGTGACTGTGTGTGACTGAGTGACTGTGTGTGACTGTGTGTGACTGAGTGACAGTGTGTGACTTAGTGACAGTGTGTGACTGAGTGTGTGACTGAGTAACTGTGTGTGACTGGGTGACTGTGTGTGACTGTGTGTGACTGAGTGACAGTGTGTGACTTTGTGACAGTGTGTGACTGAGTGTGTGACTGAGTGACTGTGTGTGACTGAGTGACTGTGTGTGACTGAGTGACTGTGTGTGATTGAGTGACAGTGTGTGACTTAGTGACAGTGTGTGACTGTGTGTGACTGAGTGACTGTGTGTGACTGAGTAACTGTGTGTGACTGAGTGACTGTGTGTGATTGAGTGACAGTGTGTGACTTAGTGACAGTGTGTGACTGAGTGTGTGACTGAGTGACCGTGTGTGACTGAGTGACTGTGTGCGACTGAGTGACTGTGTGTGACTGAGTGACTGTGTGTGACTGAGTGTGACTGAGTGACTGTGTGTGACTGTGTGTGACTGAGTGACTGTGTGTGACTGAGTGACAGTGTGTGACTTAGTGACAGTGTGTGACTGATTGTGTGACTGAGTGACTGTGTTTGACTGAGTGACTGTGTGTGACTGAGTGACTGTGTGTGACTGAGTGACTGTGTGTGAATGTGTGTGACTGAGTGACAGTGTGTGACTTAGTGACAGTGTGTGACTGAGTGTGTGACTGAGTGACCGTGTGTGACTGAGTGACTGTGTGTGACTGAGTGACTGTGTGTGACTGAGTGACTGTGTGTGACTGTGTGTGACTGAGTGACTCTGTGTGACTGAGTGACTGTGTGTGACTGTGTGTGACTGAGTGACAGTGTGTGACTGAGTGACAGTGTGTGACTGAGTGACTGTGTGTGACTGTGTGTGACTGAGTGACTGTGTGTGACTGAGTGACTGTGTGTGACTGAGTGACTGTGTGTGACTGAGTGACTGTGTGTGACTGTGTGTGACTGTGTGTGACTGAGTGACAGTGTGTGACTTAGTGACAGTGTGTGACTGAGTGTGTGACTGAGTGACTGTGTGTGACTGAGTGACTGTTTGTGATTGAGTGACTGTGTGTGACTGTGTGTGACTGAGTGATAGTGTGTAACTGAGTGACAGTGTGTGACTGAGTGACAGTGTGTGACTGAGTGACAGTGTGTGACTGAGTAACAGTGTGTGACTGAATAACATTGTGTGACTGAGTGTGTGACTGAGTGACTGTGTGTGACTGAGTGACTGTGTGTGACTGAGTGACTGTGTGTGACTGAGTGACAGTATGTGACTTAGTGACAGTGTGTGACTGTGTGTGACTGAGTGACTGTGTGTGACTGAGTAACTGTGTGTGATTGATTGACAGTGTGTGACTTAGTGACTGTGTGTGACTGTGTGTGACTGAGTGACAGTGTGTGACTGAGTGACTGTGTGTGACTGAGTGACTGTGTGTGACTGTGTGTGACTGAGTGACAGTGTGTGACTTAGTGACAGTGTGTGACTGAGTGTGTGACTGAGTGACTGTGTGTGACTGAGTGACTGTGTGTGACTGAGTGACTGTGTGTGACTGTGTGTGACTGAGTGACTGTGTGTGACTGAGTGACTGTGTGTGACTGTGTGTGACTGAGTGACAGTGTGTGACTGAGTGACAGTGTGTGACTGAGTGACTGTGTGTGACTGTGTGTGACTGAGTGACTGTGTGTGACTGAGTGACTGTGTGTGACTGAGTGACTGTGTGTGACTGAGTGACTGTGTGTGACTGTGTGTGACTGTGTGTGACTGAGTGACAGTGTGTGACTTAGTGACAGTGTGTGACTGAGTGTGTGACTGAGTGACTGTGTGTGACTGAGTGACTGTGTGTGATTTAGTGACTGTGTGTGACTGTGTGTGACTGAGTGACAGTGTGTAACTGAGTGACAGTGTGTGACTGAGTGACAGTGTGTGATTGAGTGACAGTTTGTGACTGAGTAACAGTGTGTGACTGAATAACATTGTGTGACTGAGTGACTGTGTGACTGAGTGACTGTGTGTGACTGTGTGTGACTGAGTGACTGTGTGTGACTGAGTGACTGTGTGTGACTGAGTTACAGTGTGTGACTTAGTGACAGTGTGTGACTGTGTGTGACTGAGTGACTGTGTGTGACTGAGTAACTGTGTGTGATTGATTGACAGTGTGTGACTTAGTGACTGTGTGTGACTGTGTGTGACTGAGTGACAGTGTGTGACTGAGTGACTGTGTGTGACTGAGTGACTGTGTGTGACTGTGTGTGACTGAGTGACAGTGTGTGACTTAGTGACAGTGTGTGACTGAGTGTGTGACTGAGTGACTGTGTGTGACTGAGTGACTGTGTGTGACTGAGTGACTTTGTGTGACTGTGTGTGACTGAGTGACAATGTGTGACTGAGTGACTCTGTGTGACTGAGTGACTGTGTCTGACTGTGTGTGACTGAGTGACAGTGTGTGACTTAGTGACAGTGTGTGACTGAGTGACTGTGTGTGACTGAGTGACCGTGTGTGACTGAGTGACTGTGTGTGACTGAGTGACTGTGTGTGACTGTGTGTGACTGAGTGACAGTGTGTGACTGAGTGACAGTGTGTGACTGAGTGACAGTGTGTGATTGAGTGACAGTGTGTGACTGAGTAACAGTGTGTTACTGAGTAACAGTGTGTGACTGTGTGTGTGACTGAGTGACTGTGTGTGACTGAGTGACTGTGTGTGACTGAGTGTGACTGCGTGACTGTGTGTGACTGAGTGACTGTGTGTGACTGTGTGTGGCTGAGTGACAGTGTGTGACTGAGTGACTGTGTGTGACTGAGTGACTGTGTGTGACTTAGTGACAGTGTGTGACTGAGTGTGTGACTGAGTAACTGTGTGTGACTGAGTGACTGTGTGTGACTGTGTGTGACTGAGTGACTGTGTGTGACTTAGTGACAGTGTGTGACTGAGTGTGTGACTGAGTGACTGTGTGTGACTGAGTGACTGTGTGTGACTGAGTGACTGTGTGTGACTGAGTGACTGTGTGTGACTGAGTGACTGTGTGTTACTGAGTGACTGTGTGTGACTGAGTGACTGTGTGTGACTGTGTGTGACTGAGTGACAGTGTGTGACTGAGTGACAGTGTGTGACAGTGTGTTACTGAGTTCGGGTGTGTGACTGAGTGACTGTGTGTGACTGAGTGACTGTGTGTGACTGTGTGTGACTGAGTGACTATGTGTGACTGAGTGACTGTGTGTGACTGAGTGACTGTGTGTGACTGTGTGTGACTGAGTAACAGTATGTGACTGAGTGACAGTGTGTGACAGTGTGTTACTGAGTGACTGTGTGTGACTGAATGTGACTGAGTGACTGTGTGTGACTGAGTGACTGTGTGTGACTGAGTGACTGTGTGTGACTGTGTGTGACTGTGTGTGACTGAGTGACAGTGTGTGACTTAGTGACAGTGTGTGACTGAGTGTGTGACTGAGTGACTGTGTGTGACTGAGTGACTGTGTGTGATTGAGTGACTGTGTGTGACTGTGTGTGACTGAGTGACAGTGTGTAACTGAGTGAGAGTGTGTGACTGAGTGACAGTGTGTGATTGAGTGACAGTTTGTGACTGAGTAACAGTGTGTGACTGAATAACATTGTGTGACTGAGTGTGTGACTGAGTGACTGTGTGTGACTGAGTGACTGTGTGTGACTGAGTGACTGTGTGTGACTGAGTTACAGTGTGTGACTTAGTGACAGTGTGTGACTGTGTGTGACTGAGTGACTGTGTGTGACTGAGTAACTGTGTGTGATTGATTGACAGTGTGTGACTTAGTGACTGTGTGTGACTGTGTGTGACTGAGTGACAGTGTGTGACTGAGTGACTGTGTGTGACTGAGTGACTGTGTGTGACTGTGTGTGACTGAGTGACAGTGTGTGACTTAGTGACAGTGTGTGACTGAGTGTGTGACTGAGTGACTGTGTGTGACTGAGTGACTGTGTGTGACTGAGTGACTTTGTGTGACTGTGTGTGACTGAGTGACAATGTGTGACTGAGTGACTGTGTGTGACTGAGTGACTGTGTCTGACTGTGTGTGACTGAGTGACAGTGTGTGACTTAGTGACAGTGTGTGACTGAGTGACTGTGTGTGACTGAGTGACCGTGTGTGACTGAGTGACTGTGTGTGACTGAGTGACTGTGTGTGACTGTGTGTGACTGAGTGACAGTGTGTGACTGAGTGACAGTGTGTGACTGAGTGACAGTGTGTGATTGAGTGACAGTGTGTGACTGAGTAACAGTGTGTTACTGAGTAACAGTGTGTGACTGTGTGTGTGACTGAGTGACTGTGTGTGACTGAGTGACTGTGTGTGACTGAGTGTGACTGCATGACTGTGTGTGACTGAGTGACTGTGTGTGACTGTGTGTGACTGAGTGACTGTGTGTGACTGAGTGACTGTGTGTGACTTAGTGACAGTGTGTGACTGAGTGTGTGACTGAGTAACTGTGTGTGACTGAGTGACTGTGTGTGACTGTGTGTGACTGAGTGACTGTGTGTGACTTAGTGACAGTGTGTGACTGAGTGTGTGACTGAGTGACTGTGTGTGACTGAGTGACTGTGTGTGACTGAGTGACTGTGTGTGACTGAGTGACTGTGTGTGACTGTGTGTGACTGAGTGACTGTGTGTGACTGAGTGACTGTGTGTGACTGAGTGACTGTGTGTGACTGTGTGTGACTGAGTGACAGTGTGTGACTGAGTGACAGTGTGTGACAGTGTGTTACTGAGTTCGGGTGTGTGACTGAGTGACTGTGTGTGACTGAGTGACTGTGTGTGACTGTGTGTGACTGAGTGACTATGTGTGACTGAGTGACTGTGTGTGACTGAGTGACTGTGTGTGACTGTGTGTGACTGAGTAACAGTATGTGACTGAGTGACAGTGTGTGACAGTGTGTTACTGAGTGACTGTGTGTGACTGAATGTGACTGAGTGACTGTGTGTGACTGAGTGACTGTGTGTGACTGAGTGACTGTGTGTGACTGTGTGTGACTGTGTGTGACTGAGTGACAGTGTGTGACTTAGTGACAGTGTGTGACTGAGTGTGTGACTGAGTGACTGTGTGTGACTGAGTGACTGTGTGTGATTGAGTGACTGTGTGTGACTGTGTGTGACTGAGTGACAGTGTGTAACTGAGTGACAGTGTGTGACTGAGTGACAGTGTGTGATTGAGTGACAGTTTGTGACTGAGTAACAGTGTGTGACTGAATAACATTGTGTGACTGAGTGTGTGACTGAGTGACTGTGTGTGACTGAGTGACTGTGTGTGACTGAGTGACTGTGTGTGACTGAGTTACAGTGTGTGACTTAGTGACAGTGTGTGACTGTGTGTGACTGAGTGACTGTGTGTGACTGAGTAACTGTGTGTGATTGATTGACAGTGTGTGACTTAGTGACTGTGTGTGACTGTGTGTGACTGAGTGACAGTGTGTGACTGAGTGACTGTGTGTGACTGAGTGACTGTGTGTGACTGTGTGTGACTGAGTGACAGTGTGTGACTTAGTGACAGTGTGTGACTGAGTGTGTGACTGAGTGACTGTGTGTGACTGAGTGACTGTGTGTGACTGAGTGACTTTGTGTGACTGTGTGTGACTGAGTGACAATGTGTGACTGAGTGACTGTGTGTGACTGAGTGACTGTGTCTGACTGTGTGTGACTGAGTGACAGTGTGTGACTTAGTGACAGTGTGTGACTGAGTAACTGTGTGTGACTGAGTGACCGTGTGTGACTGAGTGACTGTGTGTGACTGAGTGACTGTGTGTGACTGTGTGTGACTGAGTGACAGTGTGTGACTGAGTGACAGTGTGTGACTGAGTGACAGTGTGTGATTGAGTGACAGTGTGTGACTGAGTAACAGTGTGTTACTGAGTAACAGTGTGTGACTGTGTGTGTGACTGAGTGACTGTGTGTGACTGAGTGACTGTGTGTGACTGAGTGTGACTGCGTGACTGTGTGTGACTGAGTGACTGTGTGTGACTGTGTGTGGCTGAGTGACAGTGTGTGACTGAGTGACTGTGTGTGACTGAGTGACTGTGTGTGACTTAGTGACAGTGTGTGACTGAGTGTGTGACTGAGTAACTGTGTGTGACTGTGTGTTACTGAGTGACTGTGTGTGACTTAGTGACAGTGTGTGACTGAGTGTGTGACTGAGTGACTGTGTGTGACTGAGTGACTGTGTGTGACTGAGTGACTGTGTGTGACTGAGTGACTGTGTGTGACTGTGTGTGACTGAGTGACTGTGTGTGACTGGTTGACTGTGTGTGACTGAGTGACTGTGTGTGACTGTGTGTGACTGAGTGACAGTGTGTGACTGAGTGACAGTGTGTGACAGTGTGTTACTGAGTTCGGGTGTGTGACTGAGTGACTGTGTGTGACTGAGTGACTGAGTGACTGTGTGTGACTGAGTGACTATGTGTGACTGAGTGACTGTGTGTGACTGAGTGACTGTGTGTGACTGTGTGTGACTGAGTAACAGTATGTGACTGAGTGACAGTGTGTGACAGTGTGTTACTGAGTGACTGTGTGTGACTGAATGTGACTGAGTGACTGTGTGTGACTGAGTGACTGTGTGTGACTGAGTGACTGTGTGTGACTGAATGTGACTGAGTGACTGTGTGTGACTGAGTGACTGTGTGTGACTGAGTGACAGTGTGTGACTGAGTGACAGTGTGTGACTGAGTGGCAGTGTGTGACTGAGTGACAGTGTGTGACTGAGTGTGACTGAGTGACTGTGTGTGACAGTGTGTGACTGAGTGACAGTGTGTGTAACTGTGTGTGTGTGTGTGTGTGTGTGTGTGTGTGTTGTGTGTGTGTGTTGTGTGTGTGTGTGTGTGTGTGTGTGTGTGTGTGTGTGTGTGTGTGTGTGTGTGTGTGTGTGTGTGTGTGTGTGTGTGTGTGTGTGTGTGTGTGTGTGTGTGTGTGTGTGTGACTGAGTGCATGTGTGTGTGACTGAATGCGTGTGTGTGACTGAGTGCGTGTGTGTGACTGAGTGACTGTGTGTGACTGAGTGACTGTGTGTGACTGAGAGAGACTGAGTGAGTGAGTGAGAGAGAGAGAGACTGACTGAGTGAGTGAGAGAGACTGACTGAGAGAGAGACAGAGAGACTGACTGAGTGAGAGAGACTGCGAGAAGGAGAGACCTGCGTGCACGCCTCTCACCTCCTTGCTTGCTCCAATTCATTTTATTTGAATAAAGCCTACTGTATTTATTTTGGTTACAAATGGATTATTTACATCAGTTATGCACATATATGATGTTTGCAGTACAGTACATGCATTGTAAAGTGGAAAAAAGGCAGTGCTTCACTTTAAGTACATTTTCACTTTACATACATGCTCCGGTCCCATTGCGTATGTTAAAGCGGGGTATGCCTGTATTGATACAAAGACATTTCCACTAAGTTATTTGGTTAATGACTCCATATAATTGGTCAGGTTCAGTACTAGACAACTTTTTCAATATAATAGAAGTATAGAAAAATAAGTTCCTAATAATAACGTATCTCCCTTTCTTGCTCAGCTGTAATATAAATAAAGAATAATGTGATAAGAAAAATGTAGCAGCTGTCACTTTTCTACATTAGATTGCAACATCACTGCCAGAACATGATTGCTATTCTTTTTGAATATAGCATTAAACACTAATGTTTTATGAATGTTCATGGAAAATGAAGACATCCTTGGAATACTCAGCGCCACAAATAATGCATAGTAAAGTGCATATTTACAGATGTAACTTTAAATGCTAGTTTACTGCCGTATTATTTGGGATAATTAATGAATTTCATTAGCTTGCGAAATTCTGACCCTATATTATATGGAGTTATATTAAAGAAGCATTGTTACAATTGTTCCTAATTGTTGCATAGTTGTGCTACAAATTTGCTCTAATTTGTTTTGCTGTTCAGTTGAAATAAAACACTCCAGACGGAGCAAAGGTGCATGAACTGAATTTAAACATAATAACAACTATAAATAAATTAGTTAGAAAAGGTGCCAGACCTAAACAAACTGCCGCAAGACCTGGAATTAAAGTCCGGGTGGCTGACCACCCAGCCCCTGCACCGTTCTACAAACTTTCCAACTGCTCTAGTCACCTTCTTCCGTGTTCGCTCAAGCTTCCGCTGTAGCCGTGCACTCCTCCACACTTTCATGTAGATTATATCTGACCTCACGATCTGAATCCCTGTCCAGAGGCTGAAGATACGGGCCAGGTCTTGCCTTATTGCTTTGACCAGATTTACAGAGCGTTCCGCCACCATGTCATTGCCCCCGGCATGAAGGATCAGGATCTGCGGGGGCCTTTTGTTCCTGGCCAAAACAAGCAGTCGTGGGAGCAATTGAAACAAACCACCATAGCCCCCCGCCCCCACCAGAACACCTCCACCCCATAAAATGGTTAGAGCATCTTTCCCCTACTGTGGCAGTTGCAATATCTCACAAACACCCTACCCACTGGCATGATCCAAGCTGCGAATACAAGCTGGCCAATCAGTGATTGAAAATGACACAGTGAGGTCTTTTGTTAGGGCCATGAATTCCTGCAACAGCTTGTTCAGAGTGACCAGCTTTTCTGGCAGTAACCCCTTCATCCTCCCTGAGTCAATTTCAATATCTAGAAAACCATTGTTGGACACACTGTCTTCTCGCTGGCCAACGGGACGCCAAACTCATGTACCATGGCCTAAAGTTTAAACAGCCACCTTCCACACAAATCTGATCCCCATGAACAGAAAGTCACCCAAGTAGTGCATGATCTCTGCCACCATACCCTTTTATGCACCACCCACTTAAGAAAGGTGCAAAAAGTTTTGAAAATAAAAAACAAGAAATCATGCAGCCCATCGACGAAGTATTGCCCAACAAGTGTAAACACTCTGGGTGCACCGGCAGAAGCCGGAATGCCGATTTGATGTCAGTCTTTGCCAGCAACGCTCCTTTACCCATTCTTCCCACTAGCGCCGCTGCATGGTCGAAATTCGCATAACTCACCGAACACAAGTCTCAATCTATACCATCATTCACTGATGACGCCTCCAGGTGGGATAGTTGCTGGATTAGCCTAAATTCCCCCACCTCTTTCATGGAAACCACAGACCTGTGCAAATCCTCAAACCACGCAAGGGGGAGGGGGAAGAAATTGGGCCCACCATCCTACCCAACTCAAATTCCTTAATCACTTTCTCTCTAGCAACGTCACCGTGATCCCTAATCGATTTCAAATTGTGCCTGCCCCTCGCTCCCGCTTGATACTCAAAAAGGAACATGAAACAGGATCAGTAAACACGGCCAAAAGCTGCCAGGCCACCTCCCTATTGCCATGGTGCCATACTTTTGACTATAACTGGGGACGCTGTCTTCCGGGCAAACCTTATGTCGTATTCCCTTAAACCTGCATCCGCCTTTGTGAAGCACTTGGCCCTGGAATGCTGGCCCCCACAGATGGAGCACGTGTGCCTGAAACGGCAGTTGCTGAACTTGCAATTGGATTAGTTGAATGCTCAACCGATGTCTGATTGGCTCCCGCCAGACATGACCGCTCCCCTTGTGCTACCTCCCTTGTCAGCCCCCCCCCCACCCCTGATAGGGCGACAGCCAACTGCCCTTATCCACTCCATTACAGAGATCCACATCCTTCATGTTACAATATATCTGCCCCTTTCTTACTGCCATTTTTTGCCTGAAAAGCTCGTCATAATTCCACCAACCCACCAACCCATGCCAATGTGCCTGTGGTACACTGACCCAATCATATCCTGGTATTTAAAGAGTGATGAACATAAGTGGGGAGCCCTCTCCCAAATCCCCCCCATGAGGATTGAAAAGTCCTGCAACCAATTAGCACAATTATGCGGAAAGAGGCATCTCTCCGCATCCTCTTTCTTGGTATCCCCTATTTTGGATGACCTTTCCAACGCTTCCCTATATCCCCTGAATAATGGTAATAGTTCTACATACTCTCCAGCCCAAATCTTCTCTTTTACCTCACTTATCAGATGCATGCCCAACGGACTGGCACGTGCATGCATTCTTAAACACAACCTACTCACTTCCGTTGCTGTGGCTGATGTGGGCGCCCCCACGCTTCTGACTATGGCTTTTGGTATGTCTGCCAGGGTGTGGCAGGGCACCATGTGTGTGCTGCAACCAATAGAGGACTTGATCCACCTCCGACGGCCCAACTGCCCCCCCACACCATGCCATCAGTCATATAAGGGACACCCCTGCCCCCCATGACGACGCAGCCCCTGGAGTTGTCAATGAACAACCAGTACTCAACCCTGTTACTGGAAGCCCTGCGAAGGGGCCTGACACAAGACTCACCCCCTTCACAATTGCTGACAATTCTGTCATTCCTGTCCCAATGGGTGGTGCCGCCTCCTTGGCCTGAGGGTGTCCACCGAAGACCATTTGGCAAACTGGGACTGCTTGCTGCAAGGTTGCAGACATGCTGCCCCTCTGTCCTTGTGCCAGAGCAGCTCTAGGTGTACTACCTGCTACTCTGTCCCCTTCCCCGTGTATATAAACCCCTGAACCCAAAAACAGGGGGGCAATAGAGTGAGACACCAGGGGCCCACCAGATTTTGAGCGCCACATTCCTGCCCGCCATTCTCTTTCCAGCCACTGATTGCTGCGTACCCTTTGCAGACGTCCTCTGAGCTGGAGTGAACAATGTTCCCGGCTCCACTACTGTTGTCTCCTTGCACGCCCCCTTGTGGGTGGCTGTGATGGTGAGGGGGTACCCAGTCCAATAATAAAGGTATTATGCCCAGCTGGGTACCCCTGAGCAATGTGGGGGAATTGTAAAGTGCCAGCTCTGCAACCCAATGATGGCAGAAACTCAGTAAACATAATGATAATGTGTGTGTGTCTTACTATTCCAGGAGTGTCCAGCAACAGAGATTTCCCTGCTTCAGCACAGACCAGAATGGTAAAACTTGGCAGGGGAATGAATTACATTTAAAGGTACCCCGGTATATCCCCGAAAACCCAGAACTCAGACTGAGGTTCACAACATCTCCTACCAGGTATAAGGTGGCGAGAGTAATGTAATTTCTAAGTTTAAAGTGTATCAAGAACCCAAGTGCCCCCATCTTAGTGTAAAGTCCGGGCAGTCTAGAAAATGATGACTCGCCCAGACTGAGTGTCACCAGGTAAGGAGGTTGGGTCTCATATGCTAAGCGGCAAAGGTGCAAGGTTCGCCCCAGCAGAATGAGAAGCCACCTCTGCCAGGCTTGTAAGGTATTGGCAACTCAGGGATAGGTGGGGAAAATTATTACCATGGAGTGATTGGCTGCCCAGGTTAGGTATAGAAGTTTTAACCCTATAAGAATCTGTGCAGCCCATCAAGAACCAAATTCATCTAAGCTTCATTTTAAAACTTCATAACATCGTAATAAGATTGAAGAGTTCATAAGAACTGAGTTTCCAAGTACCAATACAGCAGTGGCAGAACGAACGAAGCAGTTATGTTGGAGTACACAGCGGTGGCAAATTGCACTGCTTACTGAGGACTGTGTCCAGCTCTGTTTGCGAGTGTAAGGAATCCGCTCCATGGTTTACTGGTTGCCTTACCTTGCATACCAGTGCAGTTCTGGATCAGCTCTCCTGAGGTTTGCTGCAGCCTGGATTCACTCATCAAAGCAATACACACTCCCTCTGGTATCTACTGCAGCTGTGCAGCCTATCACTGCAACCTAGACTTGCATTCATTCATTGGAGAAGTACCTTCACACCCCCCTCCGGGGATTGGCCCGCTGGCCTTTAAGTACTGTCTTCCCATAATGCTCCCTGCCGAGCATAGTCCTAACTGGATGTCTACTGTTTTGCCACAAGCCCTCGCTTGTTCTCCTATGCTGATACCAGGTTCCGCCCTGCGTCCTTCAGCTTCCTTCAAGCCGCTTGTTCTCCTATGCTGATACCAGGTTCCGCCCTGCGTCCTTCAGCTCCCTTCAAGCCGCTTGTTCTCCTATGCTGATACGGAGGTTCCGCCCTGCGTCCTTCAGCTTCCTTCAAGTTCCCGCTTGTCCTCCTGCGCTGAAGCAAAGGTATCCCCTATGTCTTCAGCTTCCTGCTTTCCTGCACTGTAGCGGAGGTTTCCCTGTGGATCTTCAGCTTCCTGGTTCCTGGGGCCTACTCTTTCCCTAATCTAGAGAGGCCGTGTCCTGGTTCCTGCGCTGTTACAGAGGATTCCCCAGCCGCTCAGGACTCTTGCGCTGTAGCACTGGTGCACCCGTGCAGCATAGCGGTGTGCTATTCTGGTCTGCCTACCATCTCCTGTGACCAGTACCATGGGCCATGGTCGTCGCTCGCGCAGAGGCCAACCCCGCGCTCCTAAGCTGAAGCGGGGCTCTCCTGACTACCTGTTGCCGAACTCTTGCCTGAACAATGGTTATCCTGATATCTCCTGTCCTGACCCTGGCTTGTACAACGACGACGCTGTCTTCTCCTTTCCTGATCCTGCTACGTTTGACAACGAACTGCGCAATCCGGATCAGCCTGCGCGGTCTCAGGTCGGTGCTTTTACAACCCCACCTCAGCCTCGCGGTCCGGTCCTGGTTTGTGGCGAGCAGAACCCTGACAGCGAGTAACTCCCGCTCCTGGGAAATTGCTCCCAGAGACTTTGTTTTGCAAGATTTCGTTTTGGGAACAAGATATTTTGTTTGCCCCGTAACAATAAGTGTATTTTCAAGTGTAATTGTGTAACATACTGTGTATGTAATTTGTGGAAATAAATTATAATTTATTTTATCTCTTCGCTTTGCTCAATCAAAGGATCCGGGTATTAAGGTGTTAAAAGTTCTGGTCTCCCGTGACAGTGGCCTTCCCTGGTGCTCTGAGCACCGGAAATTTTGTGGCTTTGTCCTGTCAATGGCGGGCACCATTGGTGACCATGTCCCTGAAGCAGACGGCTGTCTTGCTCTCAAGCTGCCCACACCAGCCACAGGTGGCCATCCCACCCCCAAGCGACCTGCAACGGCTGCAAAAGAATGTCTCGCCACTAAGCTGGCCTCAACCTCCACAGGTGGCTGTCCCCACTGCCTGCCTGCCCTGCAGATGGCCGCCGTACCTGGCTGGGGCAGCCCTCGTCGCTTGACAACTGCTGAGTGTCTATACCAGAGGAGACGTAATAACCTTGACTGCTCACAAGGCCTTGTCTGCTCTCCAAGTCTTGTCTGTTCTCATTGCATTGTACACTTCCCATCTCGCCAAGCAGGCCGAGCTGCCACTCAAACCAGCACTCATCCCGCTTGAGAGCCTCAGCCTAGAGCCAAATGACCCGTTCAGCTGCCGACATTGCTACCAGAGATATACACTGGAATCGCTCATGAATGGTAGATGTGTATGTGTCTGTCAGCTGTGGAGCGGTGAATGTGTTTGCCTGTACCGCCAGACAACACAACTGAGCCGCGTGTGTGCAGTGCAGGTGATGGAGATGATAACAAATCCAGATGAGGAAAGAATCGCTGATTGATCAATGAACAGTCCCAACTGAAATAAATAGGAAATATGTTTCAGTTATCATCAATTAATCAGCAATTCTAATGCGCTACACAATCATGGTTCCTTGAAAACATCTGTCACGTTCCCCACCAGATCTGTAAAGGAATAGTAAAGGTGGATCCATAACCAACCGCGTTAACCATTTCCAACATAGCGTTATTATTCTGGATGACTGAAACATTACATGTTAGGTATCTTATTATTCGCATGCTTAAGTTTTAAACTTAGCACCCCCGTTACTGCTAACTAGCATTACTCACATTCTGTTTCCTCAATGCAACCACAGACTTTTTTTTAACTCAATGTTATGATTTACTCAAATTCCCATTTTCGCAATAACACGGGAAACATTTTCAGAAACAAAACAAGGAGTCAAATCCACATGTTTAATACAGAATCTCAACAGCTGAGCTGTTGAGAGCAGCCACATGGCCCCCAGAGAACCTTGTCCCTCTTCTCTGGTGTGCAGGTACTCAAACACCAGGCACATTGAGATGCCAGTCTGGCCAGCCACGTGGGAGCCTCAGGCTGGAGCTGATGCGCAGCTCCAGCCTGCATGCAAATTGCTGGAAGGCAGCTGCTAATGACCCCCCCAGACAATAGCCCCCCCATGCACTACAACAGAGGAGGGTGTGGGTTGGCACCGCGAGCGGGGTGCAGCGAGCCTGGACGAGGACACATATGTGGCTGGCTGGAGAGAGGCATGCCTGGGCCGCAGCCACCGATGCACAAGGCCACCTCCCCCCTTGCACCCGTTCCACCGCAACCAGTCCAACCTGCTGGGAGAAACCTTGGATTTGAACCCACATCCCGCGTCTATTGCACAGTAAGGGGAAGGAGCCCAAGTCTCTCCCCCACCTTCTTTTCACTACCCGCCTGCCGACGCAAGTGGGTATTGACAGGATCCGATGGTGGGAGGGGGGAAGCATCAGGGGAGGACAGCACCAGTTGTGCTGCCAGTAGCCGAAGCGTGCACCGACCGCAAACAAAGCTGCCCCTCACTACCCAATGGACAAACAAATGGGCCCAAATGGCCACAGCATCAATGCACAAAAATACTCTAAATCCCCCCAGCTTAACCCTGTACCAATGATAAATGTATGGCTTGTTTAAAATTCTCTGCCTGGGAGAGGAATTTAGCTAAAAAGGATGTGACATCACTTTAAGGGATGATGTCACATCCTGTAAATGAATGTAACATTTCACATGGTACATGAACCAATGGGATTCTCTTCAATTCTATTGGCTGTAATACCATGTGATATGACGTGGTTTTAAGGATGTGACACACCTTCCTGGGAGGTGGGCACATGACACAGCATCCAATCAGATTGGAGCTGTACAATCTGACCCTAAAATGTGACGTCACAGGCCCTATATAAGGCCTGTTTCATCTCATTTTAGCTCAAGAAGACGACGAGAAAAAATCAGTTGTGGATTTAACATGGGGTACTTTGGATTGAAAGAAAGAAGATTAATGAAAAGAAGAAAATAATGACAGATGACGATAGAAGAAGGTGACACAGGATCAAAGAAAGAAGTTTTTTTATCTGATGCTTTTCTTCAAGGCGGATGAAGACGGATTGCTTGATGACATCACGGCTCGAGAGCTTGCAGATACGCCAGGATTCGGAGGGTGAAGACTTCTAAAGGTAAGTAAACTATTGAATGTATGTAAATATCTTTATTCATTTTTTTTAATTGTATTTATTTATTTATTTGTATGTTTGTGATTGCCCATTGACTGCTAACGTATTAATCTGTGCCCATTTGGGTACAGATAAATACATTGACATGCAGTGCATTTTTTGGCAAATGCTTGTTTTCAATTGATTGTTATTTTTTCTATTTTTGTTTCTTGTTAGGATTAAATTGTTTGGAATTTGGATGGCTTGTTTTTATTACATGTTAGGATTGGTTAGCAGTTTAAATTATTATTATTATGTTTTTTGGCTAGTGCTTTTATTTATTTAATTGATTGGTTGGCTAGTGGGTTTATTTCTTGAATAGTTTGCTTGGATAGGTGTTTATTTAATTGTATGGTTATGTATTGGAATAGCATAATGTAATCATTTTGCTATTTTCGTGATAGATACATTTTAGTGATGTGTACTATTAGGCTATTGAGTTATTTTATTGTAGGGGTGTTTAGGTGCTTGTGTATTTAATTCTTGTGTATTTTTGGACTTAATGGTTTTTCTATGCCCAGCACTTCTGCTGTTCTTTCTATATTGTGGATGTTGAGGAGGCCAAACTGTAGGATGAAGGAATGGTCAGTACAGTAGGACAGCAGAGATGTGACTGTTGGAATCCTGACAGTGTCAATTGCGCCAGTTATTGCTGGACAGGGTGAAGTTTGATTGGTGGTGAGGGTGGCCCTTCTAGTGATCACCTATTAAACCTTTGAAAAAGTGCATACTTGCATGAAACGTGCGTCAGGTGATAGGTGATCATGACAGAGTGACGTCACCATGTAGAAGTAACCATGGGAGGAATACACATGAGGGGCTTAGATGCAATTAACACAGGTGGACCAGACATGCAGATAAGTTAACAGTGGCTTTACATTATTAGCCATTGGGGGCATTGGCCGTCAATAGTCTGCATATGTTATACCTGTGTGGTATGCATTTAGTGATTACCCAGTGTGTTATGGATATGATATGCTTATAGACCCAACTACTACTGACATATGTAATAGTGTACTTCAATACACCTACAGCTATCTCTCATACTCAATCTGATCTATTGCTATGTTTGATTGCATTACTGGCTAAACTAACAAATCTTTAGCCCATTAATCTAACACTAGCTACTTTGTTAGTATCTTCACAAAAAACTATAATTGGATGCAGTCTTTGTACCACGCCCTGAGGTATAAAAACACTTGGTAGAGTGTGCCTCTATATAGTGCACCAAATATTCTTTTGGACTATTAGTTAAATAACAGTTACACTAAGTCTATCATAGGGGGCTATAATTGGATGTGGTCTTATGAACTGCACCCCGAGGCATAAAGACACTTGGTAGAGTGTGCCTTTATTAACAGTGTATCAATATTTTGAGTGAAGTATGAGGAATGAACCTCGTAATGTCCGATGCTCTAAAAAGTGCATGTGACTGATGATGGAAAAGGCAAGGCAACCCTTGCTAGGTATAGCTATGAAATGTAGTGGCAATCCTGCTGCAATTAATAGCATTGATTGTTAAAAGGATAATGGAAGGAACATATAACAGACTTGAAACCAGGGTGGGGGGCTATATGCAGGAAATAGATAGAGGATATTTGGACTGGGGCGCTCCCTGGATTTCGTAGCTTAAAAAGTTGTTGTAACGCCTTACTCTGTTAAAATTAATAAAATTAATAAAATATACAAATATGGTTTTGTGTTTGTGGTGCAAAAGAGTATATAAAAAAACATATACTGGCCCTTTTTGCTGATTTTTGTGGTTGCTGCTTGACCTTGGAGAAGGGAATCCTGTGTCCTTCTCAGCGTGGCAATAGTGGTGTGAAGATAGTCAGCGCGAACCTCGTGGACCTCACGAATATGGTGGATCCGGATGAAGTATCAATGGAAGAATAAATGAGAATAAAACACAATATTAGTGTATCGTGTCCACATGTGGGGGATGGGGGGATGGGGAGTGGGGGGGGAGGGGGAGTGGTGGGGTGAGGGAGGAGTGGACGATGGAAGGATTGATAGTGGGTTCCCACTAACTAATCACAGAATACATAGAGTATATGGATCCAGTGACTCACACGGGCTTGTGTGTTGTCTCTCCCTCAACGCTGACTGGAGTGGGTTAATACAGACTCATATGCTGGAGTCTCAATATACATAAAACTCACACGGCCTGATGTGAGTCCTTGCCCTCAGAGGGTGATGTCTTTTATGGATGGTGTTTTGTTGTTTCAGCAGAGTTGTCCCCCGATGGGTGTGGTGTGTGGGTGTCTCCTCTCCCCGTATCCCAAATGACCAAAAAAGGAGGTGTGCAAACCAAAATATATTAAAGGTCTTTAATGGGTTAACCGTGAAGACATGTGCATACACTATGCATACATGTTGTGGTGCTTTAAAAGGTATAAAACAATATAGGACCCAATGACACAATGAACTAGACAGTAGATGATGCACTGAAGCAAACACAAAAAATAGACACTCACACTAAACAAATTTACTTGCCCAGCATCAACCGCTCGAGACACTCCTGCACGATTTCCTCCTCCTGACGAAGCTTATTGCGAAACGCGTAGTTCCCTGCCGGAGCTCATTGACAGAGGGACCCAGCACACTGCAGGACATCCGGTACAGATCTCCCTTTCCGGTTCCGCTGCCGGACGCGCCAGTGGGAGCAAGAACGGAGGAGGAAATCGTGCAGGAGTGTCTCAAGCGGTTGATGCTGGGCAAGTAAATTTGTTTAGTGTGAGTGTCTATTTTTTGTGTTTGCTTCAGTGCATCATCTACTGTCTAGTTCATTGTGTCATTGGGTCCTATATTGTTTTATACCTTTTAAAGCACCACAACGTATGCATAGTGTATGCACATGTCTTCACGGTTAACCCATTAAAGACCTTTAATATATTTTGGTTTGCACACCTCCTTTTTTGGTCATTTGGGATACGGGGAGAGGAGACACCCACACACCACACCCATCGGGGGACAACTCTGCTGAAACAACAAAACACCATCCATAAAGGACATCACCCTCTGAGGGCAAGGACTCACATCAGGCCGTGTGAGTTTAATGTATATTGAGACTCCAGCATATGAGTCTGTATTAACCCACTCCAGTCAGCGTTGAGGGAGAGACACCACACAAGCCCGTGTGAGTCACTGGATCCATATACTCTATGTATTCTGTGATTAGTTAGTGGGAACCCACTATCAATCCTTCCATCGTCCACTCCTCCCTCACCCCACCACTCCCCATCCCCCACATGTGGACACGATACACTAATATTGTGTTTTATTCTCATTTATTCTTCCATTGATACTTCTTCCGGATCCACCATATTCATGAGGTCCACGAGGTTCGCGCTGACCATCTTCACACCACTAGGAAATAGATAGAGGCAGGACGAGGAGTACCCTAAGATACCGCTCTCCTGTACTCACGGAACACCAGAGCCTGCTGCCCTGCCCGACCCAGTGTCTTCACTGTTCGCTCCCTTGGTTTGCCGGTCCCGGATCCGTGATGCTGCTGCTCGTGCGCTGCTGTATGACGTCACTGCCGGAAACAGGTAATTCCTTCTGGGACGGCTCCAAAACGTGTCCTGTACTCCAACGTCCCCTTGCGGCTCCACCGGGCAGCCCCGAACGGATATGTTGGGATGCGGTCACGGTTCTCCAATGCAGGAGGAATTGCCTGTGTGCTCCATCCATAATAGTAACAGATGTATCAAAAGATAGGTGGAAGGCGGTCACTGCATATAGAACTCAGTCACGAAGTAAAATAAAATCAGCTTTAATAAAGAGTATTGCTGTACATCACAGAATAGTCCCCTGACGCGTTTCGTTCCATCCTGGATCTTTATCAAAGAGTGACAGGTCTCTACATACTGTACATGCATCTTAAATAGGCAAGCCCTTCACAATCATTGGTTCAAACACAGATGTAACCACTCATGTAATCACATAGAAAAAACTAAAGGGAGGGAGTTGATTTGGCCCATAAGAGCACCTCTATGCAGAGACAAATAATTAAAAAGTTGACAAACATACACATTGAATAAAACACTAATGAAAACAAAACAAAAATATTTGATGTATAGCATACATAATTGATTGAAAACTATTAATGAAGGAAAAAGTATATATTTATATATATATCTTATTGGGAGCTGTAAGGAAAGTAAATGGGAGTTACAAAAAGGGGTAAAGCATATAACAAATAGGGGTAAAGCATATATATATATATATATATATATATATATATATATATATATATATATATATATATATATATATATATATATATACAGCTATCGTTAGGCTGAGAATATATTCATTTGATGTATAATGTAATACATACAGTAAGCCGTAGTTGAATAATGTAAGTATAACAATATTAAATAACCATAGTTGAAACTATGGTAACAAAAACGCTTAACCCTTAAATAGATCTTTATTCACAGGAGGGACACCACCATCTATTAATAACCCATGGTGTATTTAAAAGACAGCAGGGCATGTAACCGCTGCATGAATACAAGCCTTGAAAGTGTAATAATGGATCAGAACACACTCCCAAGACCCCCACATCCACTCAACCCTGAAGGAAGTGTTTAAGCTCCCAATCAAGGTTGATGCCATGCGGATGGAGGGTGTTGAGAGTGTATATCCAATACATCTCCTTTTGATTTAAGCTATTCTCTCTGTTGCCCCCCCTGGGGTGGCACGGAATATGCTCAATGGCTGTAAACGAGAAGTTATTTATACTACCTATTGAGCATAATGAAAAATGTCGGGCTACTGGATGATTTAAATCTTTTTTCTTTATCAGTCGGACATGCTCTGCTATCCTTACTTTAAGTGGTCTCGTGGTGCGACCCACATATTTGTGTCCACAACCGCAAAAGAGAACATAAATCACAAAACTGATATTGCAATTAAGAAAATTTTTCAAATAGTATTTTTTTGAATTGTCATTATACATAATATATTTGGTCTGGAATGTGTACTGACACATAGAACAACTGCCGCACTTGAAGAAACCCTTTGGAATGCTTTTGATATTGAAAAAGTTGGATTTGGAGTCAAACATACTTGGTGACAAATGGAATGCCAGAGTTTTTGCCTTGCGATAAGAGAATCTTGGTCCCTGTTGTACAATGTTGCGAATGTCCTTGTCTAACAGCAATGTATGCCAATGTTTTGATATAATATTGCAGATTTGTTGAGATTGAGAATTAAACGTAGTAATAAAGAGTGGACTCTTTTTATTTTCTGAAAACAATTTGGAATCTCTCTCTTGTTTAGAAATAAATTGCCTCTTTTTCTTACGAATCAGTGTATTTCTGTCCATGACATCTGCTTTTGTAAATGCTGATGTTATATCTTTGGCAGAATAGCCCCTTTCAAGGAATCTGTCAGACATCTCTTTAGCTATAGATAAAAATACCTCATTGTCCGAACATAATCGTTTTAATCTAATAAATTGGGCCCCTGGAATGTTCTTGATTAGAGAACAGGGATGAGAGCTACAGTATGTGCACTTAAAAGTGTATTTCTGGAGTTTGGTTTCTTATAGATATCTGTCTGAATGTTCAGTTCACCGTTAATATACAGGAACACATCTAGAAAATGAATGTTATTAATATTGTGCTCAAACGTAAACTTAAGATTGTATATATTAGTGTTCAAATAATCAATAAAAGATATTAGTGAAATGTCATCACCCTTCCAAATAAAGATCAAATCGTCAATATATCTCTTGTAATAGACGATATTATGACGATATGAATTGTCACTGTGATAAATAAAATGGGATTCCCAAAAACCCATAAATAAGTTCGCATATGAAGGTGCAAAACTTGTGCCCATTGCTGTGCCCAACCTCTGTAGATAAAAATGTGAATCAAATAAAAAATAATTGTGCGTGAGTAAAAATGATATAGATTCTAACAAAAAGGTGCAATGTGAAATCGATAGAGTGGATAAATTAAGAAAGTGCTCAATGGCTGCAAGACCGTGATTGTGTTCTATAATAGAATACAGGGAGGTCACATCCATAGTGACCCACCTGTATTCCTTGTGCCATGAAAATTCCTGTATACTGGTGGTCAAGTCAGTCGTGTCTCTGATAAATGATGGCAACTGAAAGACAAGGGGTTGTAAAAACCTGTCCACATACCGCGATAACCCATCTCCCAAAGATCCAATGCTCGCTACAATAGGTCGACCAGGGGGGTCAACCAGCGATTTATGGATCTTTGGGAGATGGTGGAATACCGGAATCACGGGATGCGGACAGGAGAGAAATTCAATTTCTTTTTTGCTGATAACACATAAAATTCTGCCCATATCCAATAATTCTAATAGCGCAAAGCGGTATTTGGAAGTCGAATCACTCCCAAGACATTGATAAGAGTTTTTATCTTCCAATTGTCTCATGGCCTCACAATAGTATTGATCTTTGGGCACCTTGTTCCAGCAGGTCACTATTCAAGTCACTGGCGATCCAACTTGGTAGCACCAAGGTTGTTTTGAGACATTAGAATCTATATATATTTGCACATGTCTAAAATCTAAAATAATATGTTCAAGGGAAAAATGAATATTGTAAGCAGTAGGCTGTAAGAAAAGTAATCTGTTATCTATAAAAAATTATAAATAAGGCCTGCTGGACGTAAGGTTTGTAGTTCTTAATACATTTACATTATTTTTGTAGGAGTTGTTTATCCCAGTTGCCCTTTCTTGGACCTAAAGGGACCTGTTCGATGCCTGTAAATTGTAATACTTTGCTGACACTTCTATGTACCTCTGTGACATGTAAGGCCACTGGGGTATCAGCAGAATTCCTTATGGTGCCAATGTGTTCTACAGTAGAACCATAACTTTACATTGTCTGTGGGTTTTTCCCACTTAATGGTTTTTGCAGACACAAGAGATGAGGTAAATCACCCCTTTAGTAAGGCAATTAATGAAGTATTTTATTACATAGACTTTACTGTGTGTAGAAATGGTGACATTTTTGGTTGCCTTAATAAAAGCGCACACTTTACATCGGCCACAGGAAAGGAAACCTTTTGGTTTGGTTGCCAGCCAGGTTTTCTTTTATACCGCTTGGTAATGGCTGTGAACCAAACAGTCCCTTAGGTTTCTGGACCTTCTGCTCACCATTTTTGGAGCCTGATTCAACACCTGTTTGAGGTAATTGTCCTCCAAAAGAAGATACCAGTGTTGTTTATTACTTTATGCGCCAATGAAACAAATGCTGTCAATTTCTGGGGCATCTGTTTTGCGATTGGTAATGAGGAGTTTGTCAAGTGAATCTGTTGAAGATGGCTTTGGTAAGTAAGTTTCAGGTTGTTGGTATTCAACACATCAACGAAATTCTTAAGTGTTGTTTCTATCCCTCTCCACAGGAGTAACACGTCGTCAATTTATTGAACCCATAGCTCCACATTGTCATTGAAGTCTGTTTAAATCTCCCTTGATCACGTGGGCCATGACATGGGAGAAGTTAAACATGGTGGGTATACCGGCACCCCATACAGGGGCCTGTATCTCAGGAAGCAGTGGGTCCCCGGACCGGAAATTAATGCGATTCAGCTCTGGAGATCCCTGCTACACTAATATGTTATTAAAATAAAATAAAAGCCCTGTGATCCCCTGTTAGAAGCACGCTGGTAGAGTGACTGATTCAGTTTAACTCTTGGTGAGCGTCTCTTACAGACAGGTGCAGCCCAGTAGGATTCACAAAGGAGAGTGCCATTCAAACGCAGGGACCCCAGCTATGTTAATCCCTATGGGCCATTAAGTCTCCCTATCTGTTTGAACAGTGATGCTTGGGTTCAACTGTGGGCAGTGGCAGGCTGAAGTGACAGAACCAGAGACTTTATCTGTAGCACACCAGGTTGGCCCCTCCTAGGATATCTAGGAATGGTCCTGTGGGAAGTACCTCAGTTGCTTCTCTTTGACCCATTTCCCCACCTGTGGAAGTTCTTTTGCCTCTCTCAAACTCACCAGCACAACCCCAGAGACTATGGGGTCATGGAGGGAGAACAAGACAGAGTAATCAAAGTTTGGAACATGGTCCGCTGCTCACAAGCTGGATTTTCTCAAATTCACATGATATTACATAGTGGTGCACTGCATGTCATCTGTGTACACTGTTTCTAGGGGTTAACTAAAATAATACGTGTCGTCAAGTTCTACTTTAGAGCATGTGAGGCTGGAACATTCCTGCCATTTCCCTTATTTGGAGAAACCTGTCTCTCGAGATATATATATTGCGCACCTCAGTTTGGTGATGACTGAGATACTTTTAAATTACTCGGACTTACTTTTGACTGACTCTCACTCCTTGTCCTTTATTGTCACAAGAGAAAACATGGAATTAATTGACACATCATCACAAAGATGTAATCTACTATACTTAGTGACACTGGTTGCATTTTTGCCATTTTTTAGTTTGGAGTTGTGGTATAATGCACCACAATTTATTTGTTAATATTACGCAATACCTTACTATTCTCATTCTAAAACATGTCAATTCTTCTGCTACTTCTTCCCTGACCACTTCATCTGACATGGTTGTTGTGTAACCCTCATTGTCAGGGGTCCCTGATCTGTGTCCAGATAGATCAGGGACACACGCATTTTAGACAAATGGCAACATAAATAGATACAAGTATCTACACTTTCCAAAAATTGTTAGAATTTGCTCTACTACCTACTGTACATATTCATTTGCTACAAGACAAAAAGGTGTAGACTGCTATTTCTAACCATTGGTCACTTACAATCATGAAATAAAAATAAGGAACTCTTTTTATATACATAAGGGGAACCCTTAAATATATTTTCTAGCTCACCCCCTTCTCATGATATATTAGCCCATTCTCCTGATGATTAGGAAGGATGCCATTTAACACCAAAGGGCATACCACCTTTCACATTTAAGAAGGGTTTCTGAACCGAATCTACTATATCTCACCATTAGGGAAGCTCCATTGATAGACAGTTTCTAGAAACATTGTGATATTGACCAGTATATTCGTTTAAAACTGTGGCTATACCACATGAGACTTGTACTAGCTACACCATATCGCTAAGAAGTCTGTATCTAGGCTGAGCATTTATGCTATATATATACACACATTTATATCCTGAATGTGAACATCGTTATAAAATCTGGTATCACGCAGAAGGAGTTTACACCATTTTAATGGTGTAAATTCGCTGTATTTTTGTCACGCTGTGCAGCCCGCAGACCAGACCAGTCCCCTGTACTGAGGTGGGATGTAGAGTATATGCACCGACAGCAGAGGGGGCATGTCCGGGATGTGGCGTAGTAGCGTGGCCAGGCCTGGATGTAGATAAAGAATGGTCAAGTACTTACCGAGACCGAGGATATAGAATGTTCCGTAGTCAAAATCCGAAGCCGAGTCCGAGGGTCTAGAGGTAAGAATAGTCAGTAGGAAAGCCGAGTCCAGGAGCCAGAGGGGGTAGTCAGACGAGACGGATCGATAGCTGTAGGAAATAAACACATAGAGGGCACAACACAGGTTCCAGGCAACACAGGTAGCAGGGAGCTATGCAGAGCAAGTAAGTGAAGGCAAAGCAGGATATTTAAAGCGGCAATGACCAATCCAGACGAGGGGCATGGCGGGGCGTGTCGAGGAGCTGCGCGTGAGTGGCTGAGAGACCAGGAAGTAGTAGAGCACAGCTGAGAGTGCTGGAGACGTGGTGAAGATTCCCACGCTGAGCGGGGGGCAGAGACAGGCATAATGTGCGCGCTATAAATCCTAGAAGGAAGCGCGAGCTCTGTAACACCAGCGCCAGAATCCAAGATGGCGGCCACGGCGGAGTTCAAGGTATGCGCTGGGTGGCGGCATGGGTAGCGATGGGGGGTAGTGGCAGCAGCCACTGCAGTACTGGTAGAGGGGAAGGAGGGGTCACACTCAAGGGACGTGGCCCCCGATTCCTTACAGTACCCCCCCTTCACGATCGACCTCAGGACGATCCATCCAAGGTTTCTGTGGAAATTTCTTGTACAAAAGCGATTGAGTAGAGCTGGAGCATGAATGTCTTCCCTTGATATCCAGGAACGCTCTTCTGGACCATAGCCCTTCCAATGTACAAGGAACTGTACTTTTCCCCTGGATATACGGGAATCCACGATGGACTGCACCTTGAATTTTGAGTGTCCTTGGAACGTAACCGGGTTGGGTTTACGGACTTTTGCAGGGAAGTGATTGCTCTGAACGAAAGGCTTGAGCAGGGATACATGGAACGCGTTGGGAATGTCCATGGATAAAGGCAACTGTAAGCGGAATGATTTGTTCCTGAATTAAGAAAGGCCCCAAAAACCTAGGCGCCAATTTCGGGGTAGGAGTATTCATTCTGATATTCTTTGCTGAAAGCCAGACTCAGTCCCCTGGCTTGTAATTAGGAGTCTGTTGACGACGACGATCTGCTTGAGACTTGAACCTCTGAGCTGCACTACGGAGTGCGGATTGGATCTTGATCCATGAGTTCTGTAGCGTGGTTACCGGTTCATCGGCTGCTGGCACTCCTGAAGGAGTGTTGGAGATTGGAAGCCGACTTGGATGAAAGCCGTAATTCACGAAAAACGGAGATTCTTACGTAGATTAATTACGGAGAGAATTGGAAGCAAATTCCGCCCATGGTAACAGATCAACCCAATTATCCTGGGTGTCAAAAATAAAGCATTGTAGATACTGTTAAAGGTTTTGATTAAGTCTCTCAGTTTGCCCATTAGTTTGGGGATGATAGCCAGAAGAAAAGGATAAGGCCATACCAAGCCTCTTGGAGAAAGCATGCTAAACCCTTGATACGAACTGCAATCCTCGGTCAGAAACTATGGACGTAGGGATCCCGTGGATATGAAACACCACCTTGGAAAATATATCTGCCAGGGTGGGAGAGGAGGGAAGACCCTTGAGGGGAACAAAATGGGCCTGTTTCGAAAATCGGTCTACTATGACCAAAATGGTAGACATACCTCTGGAGGGCGGAAGATCTACAATAAGATCCATCGAAATATGTGACCATGGACGATCAGGTAACCCAGAAGGCTTTTGATGAAGAGTCTTGTTCCGTGCACAAACTGGACAAGCGCGTGTAAATTCGTGAATGAGTTTTGCCATATTAGTCCACCAAAAGGTGCGCTTAATAAGATCCAATGTTCTCTGAAAGCCAGGATGGCCGGCTGTCCGGACGGAGTGACCCCATTCCAGGATCTTCTGACGAAACTTGGGGCGGCATAAAGGGTTCCTTCCAGAACCTCTAGACCACCCGGAATCTGTGACTGAACTTCTATGATCTTTTCCAGAATATCAAACGATATGGCGGAGACTATGAATTTCGAAGGTACAATTGTTTCTGGGATTTCTTCGGATTTTTCCTCAGGGGAAAATTGTCTGTACAAGGCATCAGCTTTTATGTTCTTCGTGCCGGGGATGTACAATAGAGTATAATTAAATCTTGAAAAAAAAAGTGCCCAGCGGGCTTGACGAGATCCTATACGACGAGCACTTTAGATATAGAGAAGATTCTTATGATCTGTCAGAATAGCAATCAGTTCGTGGGAGCCTTCCAGGAGGTGTCGCCACTCCTGTAAAGCCATCTTGATGGCCAGGAGCTCTCTATTGCCGACATCATAGTTCTTTTCAGCAGGGGAGAACTTTTTTGAAAGAAATCCACATGGGTGCAATTTATCTCGAGGGGAGAGTCTCTGGGAGAGAATTGGCACCTGCACCACAATCAGAGGCGTCCACTTCTAACGTAAACGAAAGACTAGTATCAGGATGACGAAGGATGGGTGCCGAAACAAAAGCTTGCTTCAAGGTTTCAAAGGTGGAGACGGCCTCCGAAGGCCACACAGACGGGTTGCTCCCTTCTTAATAAGCGCAGTGATGGGAGCCACAGCGGGTGAAAAATTCCGGAATAATTTTCTATAGTAATTGGAAAATCCCAAAAAACGCTGAATGGCCTTAAGAGAATTGGGCAAGGGCCAACCCAAAAACAGCCTTAAGTTTTTCTGGGTCCATCGAAAATCCTTTATCCAAAATGATATAGCCTAAGAAGGCGGTAGAAGACTGATGAAAAAGACATTTCTCGAGCTTTGCGTAAAGATTATTGACACGGAGACGAGAGAGGACAAGTCTAGTATGCTGGACATGATCTTGAAGATTCTTAGAGAAAATTAGAATATTGTCAAGGTAAATAATTATGAAGGAGTTGAGGACATCGCGGAAGACATCATTTATAAAATACTGAAAGACAGCAGGAGCATTGCATAAGCCAAATGGCATCACGAGATACTCATAGTGTCCGCTTCTAGTATTGAAGGCGGTTTTCCATTCAATGCTTTCTCGAATACGTATGAAGTTGTAGGCTCCTCGGAGGTCTAGCTTTTTTTGGCCCCTTGACGCCTATCAAATAGTTTCGAAATCAGAGGCAGGGGATACCGGTTCTTGACAGTAATGAGATTGAGGCTCCGGTAGTCAATGCATGGTCTCAGGGATCCATCCTTTTTCTTCACAAAAAAGAAACCGGCCCCGGCGGGTGACGAAGAGTTGCGAATGAATCCCTTCTCAAGATTCTCTTTGATGTAGGTTGCCATGGCTTCAGTCTCTGGGAGAGACAAGGGGTAGGACTTACACTTTGGCAGGACAGCACCAGGGACCAGATCAATGGGAGTATCATAGGGTCTATGATGTGGCAGTACCTCAGACTAAGACTTACTGAAAACATCGATGAAATCAGCATATACTTCGGGGAGAATGGAGTTGCTATCAGAAGGTGTTTCCATTCCCGCGATAATGTGGCAGGAGCTATGACCGGCGAAGATGAGGCGGATGTCTCTGGCTCCCATTGAATCACCTTTGAGAAAGCGCGATCACGCGCAAAACGTGCGTCAGGTGACCAGAACGTGGTGACGTCACCGCACCCAAGATGGCGCCTCCGCGGCTGCAGCTGCTACTTTGAAACCCAGACACTTCTTTCTTGGCATCCTGCCTGCTTTCCCTTCCACTCGGGGAAGCAACGAAGGGGCTATGAACATAGACAGCATCCAGGAGCTAAGTATAATACTTGACTAGCCTGCCAGATGCCCACGTCTAGGGAACTGGGACTACACTGCACTATATACTCTGCCTCCTTCCCATATAGCCACCATTCCATAATTATATCACCCGTGCAGGACATAGGGATCAATGGTTTAATCCCCAACACTAAGGGGCTGAGTCTGGGGTATTATTTACTTACTGTGAACAGCATTAGCTGCTCATGTACAGTATATGCTCACATGTACGGAGACACAATTCTATTAACCATTCAGTGTGTCCAACACCCTGTGTACTCATCAATAACTAAGATTGATCCTGTTTGCCCTGTGTCTTTTACTGGTTTCAAGCAAGGAGACCATGTTGATGATCTCTGCGCTAAATTATTAGCATGTTAATGAGGCTATAACTGATAAAAACAATAGGTAGCGCTAACAATAATATATGTCAAAACATATGCTCTCAAAATGAAATGGGTATAAAAAGTGTAGCAGCCTAGATACACCTCTGACCCCTAGTCAGACAATAGTGATGGTACTAAATGGGTATCAATGGCGCTAAACACATGGACATGAAAATAAATAAATTAAATATACAACCAGATGTGATGGAGAGAAGATCTCAGCCGGCGTGAATCAAACATGAAAAAAGAAAAATAAATACATAGTGTAATACTGTTAAAACCTTACAGAACAAATAAACAAACAAACAAACAAACAAATAGTGGCAATGTTGCTGAACCACACACTAGACTAAAAGAGATGTATTTAATATTATAAAAAACATACAGTACAATTGCGCACAAATGGACAAAGTAAAGGTCCCAATCGATAACAGCCGAATTGTCCGCTTACCGAAGCCAGGATAAATAACCGCAGTGGATATATTAGAGAGTATCCCCTCTCACAGTGGCTGGCACAGCTCCTGGATCGATTGCCGGTAGGCGCCGCGTGTAGATGTCTGTAATGGAGAACGCGTTCATCCACGCTGTGGCAGGGGCAGGAAATCACTGTCTATTGGTGAAACAGTACGGGCATGCGCGGAGGCGCCCGACACAGTGTAGACGGTGCCTCCAAATCTCCTGCTTCTCGCGGTCGCGTGTGCTCCAAAGGCGGCAAATTCAAAAGATGCTTTGTATCACAAAGCCACACGGCAGGGCTGGCAATGGGTATCGGCAGCTGATGGCAACGCAGGGATAACGGGGACCACCCAACGCGTTTCGGAAGCTGCTGCCTCCTTCCTCAGGGGTAAATTGAATAAAGAAGTCCCTGTGTGTCCGTTTATTTATAGGAGACATTTAAAGATGCATATACCATATTAGAGTCCCGGTCATGCGCAGTGGTTCAAATTCAACACTGCCGCATGTATCAGCAACATCACGTGGAAAACATAAAAACAATACATAAGCAGACAAACAGTTGATCAAATATATACTAATAAAAAACATAAATACATATAGATATATGATCCAAGATTATCATAATGATTCAAATCATCAATATAGATATTAGCATTAAAGGTTTGAAGATTTAAAGATATTAAGATAGACAGCATGCAATGTGTGATGTTAAATAAACATTAACACTAGCTCAGATGATGGTCAGTGGTGAATATAGGTGTTATAGGCAATATGTGTTGGATAAGATACACTGTCTAGGTGATACTTATATGCTACATTAATGTAGCAAATATACTACATGTTTGTGGCTAATCTAGTGTAATACTAAATAGAAGTGTAGAAAAAAGATGTCAAAGAAATATTAACAAAAAAAAAAAAAAAAAAAATTATTTGGTATCTTGACATATGAACCTATATGTGTCAAGAACCATACGTGTTAGATCATTCGTGATTGGTGAATGCCTAAAGTGACTAATAAGTGTAGTGATTATTTAAATTTGAATTCAATTTAACTATATATAATAAAAATATAAATAATGTGAAAATGTGACTATATAATGTTAAATGAGTGTAATGATGTTTATTTGTCTAACAAAAATGGTTTTAGGTCAAAATCAACATTGAGGCCTTGTGGAGCCAAAGTACAGAGTTCGTAAATCCAAAAGGATTCACGTCTCCCTAATTGCATTGTGATGTTTCCTCCACGCCAGTTTGGTGTAACAGCTTCTATGGCAGTACATTTCAAACCTACGGGGCTTCTACCGTGCACCTGGAGAAAATGATTCGAAACGCTGTGAGTAATTAGACCTTTTTTGATATTGTAAATGTGTTCATAAAAGCGGCGTTTGATGGGCCTGGATGTCATACCCACATACTGCAGACCGCAAGGACACTCAAGGAGATAGATCACATTTGTACTATTACAATTAATTAACTGTTTGATGTTGTATATTTTTGTTGTGATTGTAGATTTAAACGTAACATTTCTAGTGCTGAATTTGCAGGCTGTACAGGAAATACAAGGAAAATACCCATTTATTGTTTTATTAGTACGAATCTTTTGACGAGTTAAAGGACAACTAGGAGCTAATTTTTGGCCAATATTCCGAGCTTTAGTGAATATTATCTTAGGATTTAGGGGTAAAAGATCTATCAGATCCCTATCCTTTCTCAGAATCGGCCAATATTTACGTAAAGTTTGTTTGATGGCTGGAGCCATCTGGTTGTATTGGGTAATAAACGGTATGTCTATAGAAGAACTGTCTTTTTTTCTTTGTTTGTATTGAAGAAGGGTACTTCTATCAATTTGATCTACTTCTAATATAGCTCGATCTAGGTCATTGGGAGAATAATTTCTATTGATAAATTTGTCTTTTAAATCATGTGCCTGCTGATGGAAAGTTTCAGTAGTTGAATTGTTACGCTTCAATCTAGTGAATTGACCTTTAGGAATGTTGTTGATCCATGTAGGGTTGTGATGACTGTTGGCATGCAAATAGTTGTTTGCCTGGACCTTCTTAAAAATGTTTTTGTATGTAATTTATTATCCATAACGTAAATAACTAAATCCAAAAATTCAATAGATGTATTGCTAGAATTAAAAGTGAATTTTAGATTAAAAGGATTGTCATTCATGTACAACTGAAAAAGTTCTAATTGATGCGTGGAACCTGACCAAATAAAAATGATATCATCTATGTAGCGCCGCCAGCGTACCAGGCTTGCCCCAAAAGGACAACCGGACCAGATATATTGATCTTCCCAGTTGCCCATGAATAAGTTGGCATAACTGGGAGCAAACCTGGAACCCATAGCGGTGCCACATACCTGCAAATAATAAGAATTATTAAAATGAAAAAAATTGTGTGTTAATATAAATTGAATACTGGAAATTAAAAATGACTTGAATGAATCTGTAACTAAAGGATCTGAGTCCAGGAAACGGCCAACAGCATCACAACCCTGACCATGGTCAATGACTGTATAGAGTGAGGTAACATCTGCTGTTACCAGATGGTAATGTGACTGCCATTGAGTGTCCTTGCAGCTAGTGGCGGAGTGGGCTGTAGTGAGAGAGTGGATAGCTGTTGAACCAAAGCGGTAATCTGCGTTCCCAAATCTTGGATGCATTGCGCAAGGGTCTTAAATAGTTGGCCCACCTCAGCCAGGTCTGCATTTGGGCTCTGCATAATGTCACGCTGTGCAGCCCGCAGACCAGACCAGTCCCCTGTACTGAGGTGGGATGTAGAGTATACGCACCGACAGCAGAGGGAGCGTGTCCGGGATGTGGCGTAGTAGCGTGGCCAGGCCTGGATGTAGAAAAAGAATGGTCAAGTACTTGCCGAGTCGTAGGATATAGAATGTTCCGTAGTCAAAATCCGAAGCCGAGTCCGAGGGTCTAGAGGTTAGAATAGTCAGTAGGAAAGCCGAGTCCAGGAGCCAGAGGGGGTAGTCAGACGAGCCGGATCGAAAGCTGTAGGAAATAAACACAAAGAGGGCACAACACAGGTTCCAGGCAACACAGGTAGCAGGGAGCTATGCAGAGCAAGTAAGTGAAGGCAAAGCAGGATATTTAAAGCGACAATGACCAATCCGGACGAGGGGCATGGCGGGGGCATGTCGAGGAGCTGCTCGTGAGTGGCTGAGAGACCAGGAAGTAGTAGAGCACAGCTGAGAGTGCTGGAGACGTGGTGAAGATTCCCATGCCGAGCGGGGGGCGGAGACAGGCATAATGTGCGCATAATAAATCCTAGAAGGAAGCGCACGCCCTGTAACACCAGCGCCAGAATCCAAGATGGCAGCCGCGGCAGAGTTCAAGGTATGCGCTGGGTGGCGGCACGGGTAGCGACGGGGGCAGGGGCAGCAGCCCATGCAGTACTGGTAGAGGGTAAGGAGGGGTCATGCCGCAAGGGAGGTGGCCCCCGATTCATTACAATTTTAGAGTACTGTCCTGTATTCCGCTTTTATTTTAATTATGCCAAATAAAGTTTGAAGTTTTATTCACAACAATACTTTAACTTTGGTTGTTGTGCACCACTAAGGGATTTATTTTCTAAGTACATACATGTACTTTTTTGTGCTATCTTCATAACTTCCCAGGTAGCACACACCTTCACATTAGACTATCTCTCAAGGTTGAGCGAGGTTTCTCCCTATCTGCTCATAATTTAAAAAAAATAGCCCAATATCCAAATAAAGTGATAAAAATGTTGGATTAAATAATTTTAACATTTTAATAATACTTGTTTAATATTGTGGGATATATATATTTGAAAAAGATCTTGGAAGGCATTGTTTGGTTTGTTGTAGAGGTATATGAGAAAGTCATATAATAAAGTACCAATAAAGTACCAATTATAACATCTAATTTTTAAGGTAACTAAATCATGAGATGTTACAGTAGTTGCACCCTGACAACTATCTGACCAATACAGGGTGCTTTGCATGAAAAAAAAGTCTTGACAAAGTTGATACCGCCACGTGTTGGGGCGGCATTGTGCTAATGCTGTAGAAATTAGTGGAGTACGCAGGGAGCTACAATCTCGTTGAACCTTACTTGTAATTGCTATTGCTGTATAAAGCTGACCGGGACATCCAGGGATAGTGAGTGGATCACAACACTGAGAAGAACAAAAGACTGCAACTTGTGGATATATTACACGAAGGGGACAAAAGACTACAAAAATCTGAGAAGCTGATTTTTAGCTTACTCTTTGTAAGTATATTGTTATTCACTTGATTGAAAGTAACATTAAAACAGTATAATCCTATGGTGGTTCTTAGCACTTATTTTTTTTGATCAGCAAATTGTTTGAAAAAGCTCAAGAGCCTTTCACACAGAGCAGAATTAATCACGGAACACTTACCAAGTTATATTGGTGTATTGAAAAGTATAGATTAATCATTAAATGTTAATCTAGTTTGATACAGTGTGTGTGTGCGTATATATATATATATATATAATATATATTATAATAGTTATAAAACATGCAATTTATGCAGCTTTAATTTGATAAAACACATTTTATCATTAACTTACACTTGATCATTTAATAGAAACATATTCTAAAAATGTATATTTGTTTACATGTATATATTTTTCAATTCACATTCCTTTTTTAATTTTCACAGTTCATATTTATTTATAAGCGTACTTTTTCATCTTTTTCCTGTTTTTCAAAACTATTATTTGCAGCTTCATATGCAAAGACATATGAATCTCTCTAGAATTTTTTTTATATTTCATGTACTAGGACTTCATGGGAATGAATAGATTAAGGTTTTTGTCTCATGAGGATCATGAGCATTTATACCGGGTCACCTATAAATGCTTTCTTTTTCCCCTTTTTATCTATGGCTTAAACTAGTAATCGGTCCCATTACCTGCTTAAGTATGCCAACCCCCAGTCCTCCTCCTGCCCATACAGTACCTTCGCTATATTCCCCAGTTGATGGACAGAAAATCTGGATTTGTTTTTTTTTTTGCAAGATTTGCCTCTTTTCATTATATAATTTTTTCCCAAACGAATATAATTTATTTATTGTTCCCCTTTTTCTCTTAAACTCTATAAAATATGACTCACAATGTACATTTAATATGCCTTGTCACTTCAAGCTATCTTATTTTTTCTCTAGATGACTGTTAAAATATTCTCAAATAATATAAAAGGTTTTAACTTCCCTCATAAATGCAAACTAGCAATGAAACTCCTCCAGTATTAAAGGAGAGGTATTGCCACCTACCAGCAGCAACATGGAGGAGGATTATTGCTTCATGGTGGAGGAGGATGAGGAGATTGAGCAGGTCCTGTTGAGGTTTCATGAGCTTCCAAAAAATTTAGGTTAAGATATGTATTTTTCACTCACATATTTCCCTTTAGATCAGGGGTGGGGAACCTTTTTTCTGCCAAGGGCCATTTGGATATTTATAATGTCGTTCGCGGGCCATACAGACACAGACAGGCAGGCACACGGCAGGCACACAGCAGGCATGTAGGCACACAGGACCCCGCCCCCTACCTCTGGTAGTTGCTGCTGCTGCTGGGGGGATCGTGTAGGGCGGATGCTGGGGTAAGTGCGGGGGGAACTGCTGGAGAAGCATGGGGGAAGTGCAGGGACTGCTGCGGGGGGAGTGCGGGGGAAGTACGGTGGCTGCTGGGGGATTGCTGGGGCTAGTACGGTGGCTGCTGGGGATTGTGTAGGGCTGCCGGCGCCTGACACCACCTCCTACCTCCTCCCAATCGGGTGCGCGGCGGCCATTTTTTTCAAAATTAGCGTGACCCCGGTTATAGCAGTTGCCTTAGCAGGGCCAGACCAAATGACTTCGAGGGACTTATACAGCCCTCGGACCTGATGTTCCCCACACCTGCTTTAGATCAACAGCATATCAGAGACTCTCTCTCTCTCATGGGAGCAAAATGGTTTCTCTCCTGTCTGGTCTCCTTCTGGTAAATCTCAAAAAAGAAAATACTAATTTATATGTTAAAAGCAAATAAGAATGTGCACTCACATTTTGCACATGTTAAATATGAATATAGAGATATCAGTGGGAAGAATCTCGGTGTGTGGTGTCTCTCTAGTCGGTTCCGGCTTCACTTCGATATTGTTCCGGCAAACCCACGTCACTTCCAGTGACCGCTCGTCTTGGGGCTGGAACAGCTGTGATTGCTTGGCTCTCGGTACTACTCACTCCGGTTCTAAAGGTACACACTGTTCTTTATTCAACACAATTCCCCTGGGCTTCTGGAAAAATGGCAACGTCTTCCAGTTGCTAGTATATATACATATATGTCAATTCTGATTGGCTACGGGTACTGTTTTCTGAAAGGTCAATTAGTATACTGTATACTTTAACATTCTGCCTTTGATAACAGATTCATTCATTACAGTATAATTATTGCTAAATTTGATTTCTTACACTTGCTCTGCCTTCCAAGGTGAGAGCACGGGCTATCAGCCTCTCCCATTGCATGGTTGAGCTTGTCCACCTCAGGCCTAAGGGGACCTGAAGCCCTGGGACGTTGACTTTAAGAACTATGCTATATGAAGAGCTGCTGCAGCATGTCCAATAAAGCTACTTGTTCAACATACCTCGGCCTGGGTGTTGGTTCCTGGGCAGGAGTGGTAGGAAGTGCTGTGAGGGAGCTGACATCCTACATCCTAGGAGACCATCACAGCTGGAGGTGCTGAACCAAGGAGCAAGAACCCAGAGACCCAAAAGCCTGTCCTGTTGCCCCTTACCACCGTGGCTACTCAGCTATCCTGAACTAGCAGGTATGCCTCAGCACCAAACTAAGATAGTAATTCAGTCCTTCTCCCATACAGGGGTGGGAGGGGGGGGGTAAGGAACATGGGTTACACATATATAAAAACATTACAAATATAAAATTACAAAAATGAAAACAGAATTTACCAAATTAGAGATGTTATTGATTAAAGATATAGAGAAATACGCACCCTACAAACAGGAATAATTATGAAATGTCAAAAATGCTTAAAAACTCTGAAGAAGGGATAAACAGTTTAAACCAAAGAACTAAACCAAACTGGAATAGAAATTATAATAGATGAGTAGGGAACACTCATCATATTCCTACTGGAGAAAATAGGTCAAGGAAATATAACGAATACACATATGTAATGAAAATGAACGCGTACAAACCAATTGTTTAGGGATGAGAAAGTTTACCAATACATGGGAAACAAGAAACTGATTTCCCCATTGATGGGAACAGAGTCCCCAATAGGCCCAAAGAGAAGAAGAATGCAAGAGGCAAACGAGGTAGCAGAAAGAGGATACTGAAAAATATAAACTCAAATACAACTATGAAGAGTAATATTTTTAATCTAAGTAAAACAATTTTAACCCAATTTCAAAATTGAGTTATCACAAAAGAATTGATTTTTGCACTGACAACAGGTCGAAATATTTTAAAACTTTTATTGATGCAAATACATTTTTGAGAGCTTACAATACAGAGAATCAAAAAAGAGAAATATGATGATATGGATGAAAGACTTCCTCTTAATATAGAAAATATATAATTCAAACACACTAAATTGAAACCAAAATCTACTTTTTTTCCAAGCCATGAAAAAGGCCAGTTTTTAGGATTTTTTTTTACCAAATGATAAATAATGATTTTAATAAACTCAGAAGGTAGAAAAAACAGGATATTCAGCGCTCGGGCTGTGTGATGGTGTGGATGATCCCTTTGCAGCATGTACATAAAGCGTCTCCCCAGAAACTCTCAAATCTAGGTGAACCCCCTTAGAAAGGGGGGAAGGCACCCTGAAAAACAAGATAATAAAAAATGCACAAATGCGCACCAGGGATTAGTGGAAGGTAATTTATTAAAAATACACAAAAACTGAGGGGATCCAACCCCACCTCAGAACAGCTTAGCCGTTCAGCTGCACAGCTGTTCTGAGGTGGGGTTGGATCCCCTCAGTTTTTGTGTATTTTTAATAAATTACCTTCCACTAATCCCTGGTGCACATTTGTGCATTTTTTATTATTTTAATAAACTCACTATAGAATTTAAACTCAATCTTACAAAACAAGAAAGGGAGAATTTAATTATTATTAAACAAGCAAGGGGGGGAGGCTCTAATTATGGACAAATGCTACTATATTGGAGAAGCAAATAGAATTCTAAATTATGGGGGTACTTATTTACTATTAGACCATAATCCAACTAAAGTATACTTTGAAGATTTAAAAATCCTTATATTAAAGGGAAAATCATTAGGAATATTAAATGATAATGAATTCAAATATATGTGAAAAGAAAAATACAGCTTTTCTATTTCTTACCCAAAATACATAAAGACCTGGTACATCCATCGGGAAGACCAATTATATCAGGCTAGATTTCTTAACCACTAATTTATCGGAGTACATTATATCGACTGCTTTTTACAGAAATATGTACCTTCTCTGAAATCCTACATTAAGGATACTACAGATATAATAAATATATTATTATTATTATTATTATTATTATTATTATTTCATATTATATGGCAAGATAATAATTATTTTTATTTATTATTAAATCGTATTGTATGGCAAGATAATTACATCTTAGTAACAGCAGACGTCACTTAGTTATTAACTTCTATTAATCATGTAGAAGGTTGTAGAGCAACTGAACGCATTTAAAGAGCAGATAAAGAAATGATAAACGAACAAGTAGAATTTATCATGGAGTCAATTAAATTCATATTGGAAAATAATTTATTTTGGTTCAATGACAGATTTTATTTACAAAAATGCAGCACAGCTATTGAGACCAGGTTCAAACCGACTATGTATACCAAAGTATTCTAGAGTCAAATGTGAGGCCATCTGTCCGACAGCTAAAGCTTGTCTGAAATTGGGTCATGCAACAGGACAATGATCCCAAGCACACCAGCAAATCTATAACAGAATGGCTGAAAAAGAAAAGAATCAAGGTGTTGCAATGGCACAGTCAAAGTCCAGACCTCAACCCGATTGAAATGCTGTGGCAGGACCTTAAGAGAGCTGCGCATAAACAAATGCCCGCAAACCTCAATGAACTGAAGCAACGTTGTAAAGAAGAGTGGGCCAAAATTCCTCCACAACGATGTGAGAGACTACTGTAATAAAGTCATACAGAAAACGATTACTTCAAGTTATTGCTGCTAAAGGTGTTCAACATGCTACTGAATCATAAGGTGTACTTAGTTTTTCACACATGGCTTCTCCATTTTGGCTTTATTTTTGTTAAATAAATCATGACACAGTGTTCATCTGAGATTGTATTTACCTAATTTTAAGACCTGCTAAGAAACAGATGATTGTTATTATGTTCTTATATGTAAAATCATAGAATTCAAAGAGGGTGTACTTTCTTTTTCACACAACTGTGTGTGTGTATATATATATATACAGTGTTCGACAAACCTATACATTTGCTCGCCCCGGGCGAGTGGATTTAACCCCCGGGAGAGTAAATATTGGCCCAAGCAGCACACGTTTTGTACTAGGTGGCGAGTAGATTTTTTTGTGTGGCGAGTAGATTTTTTGGTGATTTGTCAACCACTGTATATATATATATATATATATGTAGCTAGGTCACCCTCTTGGATGCGATCTTCCGCTTACCTTCCTATGGCCAGGATCGATGGCGGGTGCTGCCGGAGACAAGCGGCAGACCCGACGGCCAATTCAGAAGGTGGGAGCCGGAGCAGGGAGCAGCGCGTTTCCTCCAGTATGCGGCCGGTTGCCGGGGATGCGATCGGGCTGTTTCTAAGGCCGCGGTTGCGTCGCTAGGGTCTCGGCGGTTCACGAAGCAGGGCGCCGCCATGGTAAGGTTGTTGCGCATGCGCGGTCCAGAACTATCAGCCCCCAGGGTGCCCAGGGATAGAGCCACATGACACCAGGGAGCAAATAGGGCTGGAGATGACTGGGCAGAAGGAAAAGGATACATTTCGCGGGCTTGAGCACGTTGTCAGTTGGTGAACGGAGCAGCTAGGGGAAGGAGGTAGGGTGCAGGAGTCAGTGACTCCCTGCACTAGGCCAGCAATCCCCCTAGGCCCCAGATAGCCCTGAGTCACCATAGCTGAGTGTTGTAGGGACAAGCCCTATGTTAGGGACTCTGCCCCATTATCTATTTGTTAGTAGGGAACAAAGAACATTGCGTGTCTTGCTGGGAGAGAGCTGGACTATTTCCTGGGTGGGATCGCCCCTGAGGGATCATCCTGTGGTGGATCACGGATATCGTTTAGGAGCTCGCCTTGATCCTTTGTGAAGCCCATTGCAGGTCCGAGCACTGGAGTGCTCGGCAGGTAACCCATAACATCAAGTGCACCAACAAGGCCTATCACCAGACATAGTAACTGCGCAGTCACACACACACATGTATATGACTTGGTAGTGTAAGACATTGGGTGGGGTTACTGGGCACGGGGTGGGATCATCCAGTGGAAGGTGGCGCATGAAGTGCTGGTGTCCGCCATGGCGCATAAAGTGTTGACGTCCGCCGTGGCGTATAAAGTGTGGGCGTCCGCACACACACACACACACACACACACACACACACACACACACACACACACACACACACACACACACACACACACACACACACACTCACACACACTCACAGCACACTGCACACACACACTGACATACTGACACACACACACAGTCTCACACATTCAAATACACACACACACACACACACACACAGAGACACACTGTCTCTTTAAGGGAGCCTGCTCTCGCAAGACGGAACAGAGGCAGGATGCAGAGACATGGAGAAGAGCTGCCAGATGCCGGGTAAGTTCTGCGTGCTGTTGCCGCTGCCCCACCGGGTCTGGGAATGCTGGGAGAGTTCTCAGCTTTTCTCTTCCGGCAGACGCGGTGCAACCACAAAAAAAAAAACCCGACCCCGTTGTCATGGTGACTTATGACAGGCTGCAATTTACACCAAATAACTGGGTTGAACTGGTACAAGACTTAGATATGATAAAATATAATTTATTCCTTGATAAAGGTGAACACACAAGATATACAAATAACAGGCAAAATATGGACACTTACTTAAAGGTTAGGACAAGAAAGGCATCAGGATACAGGATGGGCGATTTCTTCCATAATTCAGTTGACATCACAGCAATACATGCAGCTCATGAGGACACATGAAAAGACAATAGCCATAAGCTGAGCCTGGTTCTTATACCATTATTTCCCATTGAACACAACCTAAGCCCAGCCCCTCTCATAAATCAGTGGTGAGGTTGACAGTTTTCCTCAGAGTAAAACTCCTCCCACCCAAAGACGTTTAAAAACTGCTTTTCCTATCTAAATAACTTCATAACTTCAGATCAGTAGCACTCACTGGCACGCGAGACATATTAATACATTCCAACACGCATGACGCTCCTAATAAGACTAAATATTACCGTGTAATACTACAATTAAGAGAGATATTAATATCTGTCGCTTAGGACCTGCTACACATCATGTGTTTGTAATCGTTACTGCTGCGGCAGCTTTCATTCTTACTAATCACCAGCTTGTACCTGGTATGTTCCTGGAATGCCACGCTGTTCACCTGGAGCATGCCGGGCTCCTTTTGCCTTCCCAGCCAGGCGTATGCCCGGCTGACGTGCGGTTGATGTGTTAATTGATAATGGTTCAGGATTTACTAGGCTGCAATGCTTCGCGTGTCCGCCAGATGGCATAAATTCATGACTTGTAATGCGCCGAATCAGTAATGTGTCGGCTTGCAGGTGTTTCGTTTAAAAAAGATACTATACCACAGTGTGCCATTGTAACTTGGCCTTGGCCTTGAGACTGAAGGAAGAGTTGCCAAAATGTATCAATTTAGGCTTTTCATATTAAAGAAAGACAAAGACCAGTTTCAGTTTGTGTTACACTATTCTCCAGAGACCCACCCGCCATGAGTGTTCAAGTGCAGCCTGCTTTCCAAAAACCTGACAGAAGTTACGCGTATTTGATATGGGCCGCGATAAATCCAACAGAGGATAAGATGGCAACAGTTGCTCAAATTTATCAGTATTTTATCGAAAAATATGACTTTTATAAATTTTCGCCAACTCCTCATACGTGGAAGCGTGCAGAAAGGAAAAGGTTATGTAGTGACCCCTGTTTTCACTGTATTGAGCCCCAATATGTTGGAGGGTATTGGTGTGTATCACCGGGTGTTTCCCGTATCTATAATCATGGAGGCGGCAAAAGGCAAAGTGTCGTGTTAAAACCAAATAAGAAGTGACAGTCGCTGCCAAGCAATGCACCAGCACCAGCACCAGCACCAGCACAAGCACCAGCACCAGCACCGGCTTCCAATGACGGTCCCACTGTAAGTGACAACCCTGAACCTGAGGCTGAGCTGGATTTGGCGTGCAGTTTTGATGAAGCTTGCATGTACCTAAGCGATTTCCAGCCTCACCTGCTGACTACAGGTGGACTAGTCCCGCTGCCAACTATCGACGTGGATGATGAAGAAAGCTGGACTAGCAGTGGACCGGCGCCGGTGCAAGCTGAATGGGAAATTCAATGGTGAGTACTGTCTTGTTGCCGTATTATTTTAGTGGGGCTGGCTGGGTACTTCTTTAGGGGGCTGACCATTACTGTACTGTACTGTACATTAAAACTTTTCTTTTTTCTCAGAAAAGAAAACGGCTAATGGGGGATTTCGATGGATAATATTGTACTGTATGCTGATGTTTTCCGGCCGTACAGTATACTGTGTAATAAACCCTGAATAAATAAAACTATGCATTTATTCTACATACAGTATTCAGTATCGTTTCATTATGTATCTTCCACAGTATACTGTACAGTGGTATACAGTGCCTAACATCTATGGGCAAAAAGAATTTTATTACTAGGTGCCCTAGAACAGAAGTTCCCACGCCAATTGCCCGTGAACTTGACTGCGGCCCTAAGTAGTTCCCACGCCAATTGCGCGAATATAATGTAAAATAACCCGTTCTGTGTGTCTGAGTGGGTTGAAATTTACCTGGTCCCCATGCGGGAGGACCCTTGCCATAGTGACAAAATATCAGCCTTCCACGACCCCCGGAACCGGAGATACAAAAAGACAGTTTAAAAGCACATTACCAAAGTGGCTTTTTTTCTGCCATGCAAGTCAATGACAGAAACCTGAACTTTAACATCACCCTGACTCCATTCTGTTGCCACGAGAGGGTCGCAATTTGCCATGCAATCCTGCCGCAACTAGGACTACATGGTGCCCGAATATGAACCCTCTAGGTCGAACAGAACCGGAGTGCTGGGTTCCAGGTTTCTGCTCATTGTGACTTAGCCGGTTCAAAGATTTCTCCGCCATTTGCGCTCAATGGTAGGACCCTCCTCGCCGGCGTGACCCTTTCTCGCTGCCATTACTGCTGGGACCCTGTTGGGGTTAAGTGAAGAGGTTCCTAACATCTAGGGGCAAAATGAATTTTATTTCTAGGCGCCCTAGAACAGAAGTTCCCATGCCAATTGACCTAGTTCCCACGCCAATTGCCGTAGTTCCTACGCCAATTGCGCGACCAGCCAGTTAAAAAACCGTGCAGCAAGCCTCTACAGTACATTTGTTACACTGGCAAAGGAGCAAATTGAAACAATGTGAGGCAATTCAACATGGTCTTTTATTGGTGGAGTCAGTACTTTATTTACAATATTGAAACATTTAAAGTGCACAGCAATTCTAACCATCAACACACAATAATACATTTTGCAGCCTTTATTAAATTCTTCTGCCTGCCACAAAACATTTTTGGTGCATGGGGCACAGGGAGTTAAAGTGACTTGCTTTTTATGTACTGTAAGTAGTAGGGAGGCATACATTATGTCAAACTTTTTTTGACAGGTGCCCCGCCCCCTTTTGGCCTAAGCCCCGCCCCCTTTTGGCCATAAACCCGCCCATGTCCCGCCCCTTCCGTATCCGGTACCGACCCTTCCGTATCCGGCACCGCCCCCTGCGCCATTTTTTGAGGTTGACGCCCCCTGCGCCAAAAAAACGCAGTTGATGCCCCCTACGCCAAAAAACGCGGTTGACGCACCCTAAGCCAAAAAACCTCGGTTGACACCCCCCTGAATCCATTTTTTATTATGATGTGTATTTTTTATTCTTTTTTGTGATTGGTGCGTACTGTTGACGTTGATTGGAGGGGGCGTATACATACGCGCGTCATGTCTGTGCATGTTTATAGGCGTTTGGGGCATGCCCGAACATGTTTTTTTTCATACTGCGGCATGTCTGGACATGTTTATTCTGAAATAACGCAGTGCGCATGTCAGAAAAGTTCAAAAGACGTTGAAAAGAGGGCGTAGCATTTTTTTTAATTCAGACAGAATACGGCTTTAAGAGGCTAAACCCTCAAGTGTCAGGGTGGCCGAGTGGTTTAGGGCGTTGGACTTAAGATCCAATGAACGTATGTCCGCGTGGATTCGAATCCCACCCCAGACATAATCTTTTTATATATTTTTTTATTTGTATAGAGTTTGTGTTAGACGTAACAGGGGATACATAAAAATAAAAAGCACAATTTTATGAGTCAAAAATTGCTTATTTTATTTTTAAAAGATACAACAGTTTTCAAACAGGAAATAATTACATGTCATATTTACAAGTAAAAAAGTAAATAAGGTATTAAACGGCAGTTAAGGCCTTAATAGACTAAATTCATCTAGAGTCGTTAAGTTAGTACGATACATAGTATAGGGGGACAGCAATACAATGTCTTATTTTACAGAGGGAAAAAAATTAAACAGCTTATTTACAGTTTCAACCAGTCAGCCGACGGCATTAATAGACTACCCCTCCTCTTGTTTAGTAAATACCCCGGCGGTGATGTTAAGCCAGGGGCACTTAAAGAACTGTAACGCAAATCAGCGGTTCTTTTCTGAGGATGTAAAAGGGTTGATGAAGGAGGGGGCGTTGTATCGGGGGCCCGTATTTTTAAGCGATCCAGGCTTTCTCTATTTGTCGCATTACCCACCACCGATGAGGGGATATTCAGTTCAGCCATCGCAGACAGAAAAGGGCTCCATCCCTGTGGTATTTATATAAAAACGGATGCAGATACTTTTTTTTACTTTTAAAGTTGCCTGGGTACATGAATAACCGCCTAGGCGGTCTTTTATGTCGTACAGAATAAACCAAGGCGGGTATGGAAAACGGTGTACGAGCTGTCAAGCGTTCGATCAAGCAGCACAGCCCTGAACCGTCCATAATGACAAATCAAAAACGGGGTATGTATGACAATGTATCGTTGTTATATTTAAAACTAACACTATAGACAGGTTTTGAACTTATTTAAAACTTTATAGATTACGGCTGTAATTATATATCTAAGTGGACTAAGAGAGTGTTTCTATTCATTTTATTACACTTTTTTTTTATAGCCAACATTAGGGATCATACAGACACAATAAATGTGTTTTTTTTTTTTTTTTTTTAAATGATGCTGTCCATTATAAAACTTTTTAATAAAGAGGCCATTGTTCACAGCTTCAAAAATGCACAGGCTCCAAAGCGTTAGAAGCCCAAAAGCCGCCGCTGAAATGCAAATCCAGAACAAGAGACCACGGGCCCCACAACCTGAAAAGCATGGTGAGTATGTTGTGTTGTTGAGCTTTTGAAGCAGCTATATAAGCTCTGTCAAACGATCGACCAAGCAGCACAGCCCTGAACCGTCCATAATGACAAATCAAAAACGGGGTATGTAAGACAATGTATCGTTGTTATATTTAAAACTAACACTATAGACAGGTTTTGAACTTATTTAAAACTTTATAGATTACGGCTGTAATTATATATCTAAGTGGACTAAGAGAGTGTTTCAATTCATTTTATTACACTTTTTTTTTTATAGCCAACATTAGGGATCATACATACACAATAAATGTGTAGCTATTTTTTTTATTTTTAAATGATGCTGTCCATTATAAAACTTTTTAATAAAGAGGCCATTGTTCACAGCTTCAAAAATGCACCGGCCCCAAAGCGTTAGAAGCCCAAAAGTCGCCGCTGAAATGCAAACCCAGAACAAGAAACCACGGGCCCCACAACCTGAAAAGCCTGGTGAGTATATTGTGTTGCCATTCAACCAGCTATATACGTGATGTTGTGTAATGTAGTACTACCATTGATCCTCAAGCTGTCTGGACTTTAATCTATTAATGAAATGAGCTGACAGTATTTTTTTTTGTTGTTGATGTTTTTAGCCTCAAAGACGACCGTAAGACATGCCACTAGACGTGTTCCTGATAAATGTAACCCAGCACACAACAATGAGCAGCCCAGCACATCAAAAGCTTTGTACGGTGTAAAGCGACCAACAACAACGGTTACTGTTACAATCGAACCACCACCTGCTACAATGTTGAACTCCGTAACAGCAACGGCTGATATCATTTCTCGTGCCACCGGCGGTGAGTCAGCACGCATAAACACAACACCTGTATCAGGCCGGCAACAAGCCCAGTTGGAAAATATATTGCGTAGAATTGACTTTGGCAGACGCCCACATGTAAATGACCCTGCTGTTGCACAGCCAACAATTAAAAGACGAAGGGTTCCTTTACAGGACATCACACCGGTCACAAACAGTAAAAGCCAAGGGTTTCCTTTACAGGACATCACGACTGTCACAAACAATGATCATGGGGCACAGAAAGGTCAGTCAGTTAACTGCACGACGATTAATGACATTGATACACCGCATTATTGGCGATGGTTCTATAATCATTTTGTTTTTTGGATAGATTTAAATCGGCTTATAGAAAATGTAATAAGCGACTTGAAAACATTGATATTTGTGAAAGAGCATGAACGCGATTTAGAGCGCTTGAAAGCCTTGTTATTAAGGCTTCGCCGTTCAAGCGATATATTTCACAAGGGTGTAATGCAGCTAAAGGGGGATTTAAGTGCCAACAACCAAAACATAAAACACGACGTAATAATAACAACAACATGTACTGACAATACACACCCAAAAGCCACAACAACGCTGTGTATAGAGGACGAATCTGACATTGAGAGCCGGGGGTGCACTGAATACCTTTTCTGGGTGGATGTAAAGAGGTCTATCAACGCATTCATGCGTGAACTGTATTCACATTGTTGGGTGCCTCAGGTCGAACGCAACATGTGTATGGAGCCGGCGTTCAAACTAAAACTTGATCGTTTAACGACTGTATTTAGCAACGGGGCCCAATTACTAACCAATTCATGACTAAATATGGTGGGCAGGGGCTTAGATCAACACCCCACGTTAAACAGAAACACGCAGAGCGGCCAGCAGATAAATTATGTTGTAGACACCAACTCAGAACACACGCCAGAAAGCTCATTAACGCCCGTTAGTACAGGTGATTTATTGACCCCCGTTATGAGCCCCAACTTAATTGCGGTCGAACAGCCCCAGAGGGGTATACGGCCATTAATTTCTGTACAGACAGAGCCGCCTGTAAATGAAATTAATGTTGAAAGATCTGTACTGCCGGTTGAAAATAGTGTTGAAATACATACACCACTGATAATACAGCCCCCTAATGATGCGGTGGATCATTCTGTATTTTTGGAACGTGTAGCGCAGTACCAAAGAGTACGACAAAATTTTAATGCTGTGGAACATTTGGAACATTTTCAATTTGTAAATCTTGATCGTATAACATCCTTTTCAGTGGCATTACAGGCGGTACATGATTCTATACAGTGTACATTGAATAGAATACTGCCCGACATAGGACTCCATGACATGGTGCAATTACGTCTAGACGGTGACATGTTAAATAGAGCTTTATACTCTATTAAACGCTCTAAGGATGCCTTAAGCGCTGAGACGTTTTTGGAACATGTGGCAAACATGTTACAAAGCAACGCGGAGGTTCTTGGTGACGGTACTTTAAGACTATTGGTCATAACTGTTAAGAACAGAGTTGGTGGTGTGATGCACCGTAGACGCATTAATTCAACGCCTTACAGTTGCATAGTAAACAAAAAAAGACAATTACTCTTTGACTTAAATAACGACAGCCATAACTTGTGTCTAGCAGCCAGTCTTTGTGCCCTGTTAGAAAAGAGAGATACGGCTGACGCGGTGTTACTGGAGAAAGCACGTTTGATACATCGCACCCTGGGTATTCCTGATGATCGTCTAGTCAGTTTTAGCGACATACCCGACTTTGAAAAGCACTTGAATGTAACCATTAAAGTGTTCTACCACAATCGGGGAGAATGGCAGTTTTTTAATACAAGTGAGCCCTGTAAAGAACGGGTTTTATTTATATACCATGAAGACACACATTACTTTGGTGTAAAAAAAATAAATGCTTTCATCGGTGCCAATTACTTTTGCGATTTTTGTCATACTCCATTCGCTCACAAAAATAACCATTCATGCCGCTATTTTTGCCGATCGTGCCACAGACGGAATTGTGTTGAGGTCATAGCAGACATGCCTAGGTGCCCTATGTGTCGGGCATTTTGTCGTTCACAGGATTGTTTGAGTGAACACAAGAAACTAGCCCAAGCTGCTAAAATAGATTGTAAACGCAAGAAATACTGCGACCGTTGCGGTCGCTACACAGATGACGATCATGAGGAATGCAGAGGTTTGCAGTGTAGAGTCTGTTATGCTTACATCGCCAGTTTTGACAATCACCTATGCTACATGCTCCCATACAAACCACCGGTCCTCACTGACAACTACATTTTTTATGACTTTGAGTGCATGCAGGAGACGGGCGTACACATACAAAATTATGTCTACGCCATGCCTTTAAGGGATGATGAAGAAAAAGGTAGTGCCCATTCTTTAGACGGCACTGAGGGTTGGGAGTTCCAGGGTCCAGAGTGTTTGGCTGATTTTGTAAAAAAATTCATAGACAGGCCCTTTAGGGGGTACACTTTCATCGCACATAATGCCGGCTGTTACGATTCCTATTTTGTGGTGCAACAGCTGCTTAAAGAGAAGCTAAAAATAGAATTACTAGCACAAGGCGGTAAATTATTATGTGTAACAATACCTGATCTGAATATCAGATTTATCGACTCTTTAAATTTCCTCCCCATGAAACTCAGCAAGTTGCCACAGGCCCTGGGGTTTACAGGCAGTAAAGGACATTTCCCACACTTTTTTAACACCATACAGAATCAAAATTACAGCGGTTCTATGCCCTCTATAGAGCATTAGGGTCCCCAGTACATGATGGCCAACGAGAAAACGGGGTTCATGACATGGTATGAAGCGAACAAACATTGTGATTTCAACTTTCAGGCTGAGCTTAAAAGCTATTGCATTGAGGATGTAAAATTTTTGAAGAAAGCCTGTATCTGCTTTAGAAACAGTGTCATAGAAATGACAGAGCATACGGAAATGAGCGACCGTGAGTCTCAGATTGGTGAGGACGATGTCTATAATGTGGACCCCTTTCAGCTGACAACCCTCGCCTGTGTGTGCATGGCTATGTTTCGGCTCAAATTTTTACCAAGTAACACCATCGCCATTGTACTCCCTGACAATTACAACATCACAAAAAAAACGCTTCTCTACGCCCGCCACTCAGTGGCTACTATATGTGTCTTACAAGGAGAATATAGTTATACAACACGCTTTAAGGGGAGGTGAAAAGAAGGTGGGTAACTATTTTCTGGATGGTTATGCGGTGATTAATGGGGTTCAAACAGCCTTTGAATTCAACGGCTGCTTTTACCATGGATGTCCCATGTGTTACAATGAAAAAGATACAAACACTGTTACATCTCTCACATCTGGTCAATTGTACCATAAAACAGCCATCAAAACACATTTTCTAAAAACCAAATGTGGCTATGCGGTGCGTGAGCTGTGGGAGCACGAGTGGAAACACATGTTAGAGACCGATACGGATCTAAAGGCGTTTCTACTTAAAAGTGATTTTCCCCAACCCATGAACCCCCGTGATGCACTTTACGGCGGCCGCACAAACGCTATTAAGCTGTACCACAAAGCGGCGCCCGGTGAGAGTATACATTACTATGATTTTACCAGCTTGTATCCTTTTATCAACAAAACCAAAATGTATCCCACCGGTCACCCTAAGATCATCTATGAGAATTTTCTCTCTTTTAACAGGTACTTTGGGGTTGCTAAAGTAAAAGTCTATCCGCCTAGAGACTTATTTTTCCCCATCCTTCCTGTTAAAATGAATGGCAAGCTCATGTTTCCACTATGCAGCACATGTGCCGTCACCAACCAGACGACGCCTTGCTGTCATACGGATGAGGAGCGCTCATTGACCGGCACGTGGTGTACCGTTGAAATTCAGGCAGCGTTGAAGAAAGGGTACCGGTTGTGTAAAATTTTTGAAATTTGGCACTTTGAATGTTATACAGACAAATTGTTTGCTAAATACGTTAAGGTGCACCTCAGGGACAAACAGGAGGCATCTGGATACCCCAGCTGGTGTACAGACGCGGCCAGAAAACAAAAATACATCAGCGAGTATTTTTCAAAAGAGGGTATACGTTTACGCGCTGATAAAATAGACATTAACCCGGCAAAAAGACAAATTTCTAAACTGTTTCTAAATTCTTTGTGGGGTAAATTCGGTCAAAAGACTAATTTACAAAATACAAGCATTGTAACAAGCCCTGATGAACTTTTTGGTTACGCCTTTTCAACGCAATACGATGTGTCATCTTTAGACTTCCTAGATGATGACACGGCCATGGTTAGCTGGAAGTATACAAAGGAGGGATACACTGTAGGTCGTAATGTCAATATTTTTATTGCCTGTTTTACGACGGCCTATGCCCGTCTTGAGCTGTACAATGTTTTGGACAAGCTACAAGAGAGGTGTCTCTACCATGACACTGACTCTGTCATTTTTGTTAGCAAAACAGGTGACTGGAATCCGCCTCTGGGTGACTACTTAGGGGAGCTGACTAGTGAACTACCGACTGGTACATACATTACAGAATTTGTCTTTATGATGAACTGTTAAGCACTGTGCCCCACATTAGATTTATCGAGGGTATACCCGCTACATTTAATGACGATGATCTTTTTCCCCCTGGTAAAGTGAATTTGACAATCGTTGATGACTTGATGGAAGCCGCCAGTGAGAGCTCTGAAATTGAAAAAGCATTCACCAAGTATGTGCATCACAGAAACCTCAGTATCATGTACCTCGTACAAAATGTTTTTTGCCAGGGTAAAAAAAGCAGAACCATAAATTTAAACACTAAATATATGGTTCTTTTTAAAAATCCAAGGGATAAATTACAAATTAACACCTTAGCTCGTCAAATGTATCCTGGTAAATCACAATTCTTTTTAGAGGCATTTGAAGATGCCACACGGTCCCCCTATGGTTTTTTGTTAGTAGATTTAAGAGCCACGACCCCTGATGAGTACCGCTTAAGAACCGGTATCTTTCCGCCTGACAAACCCACAGTTTATGTTTAAAAAAAAAAAAACGGTTCTAAAAAGAGATAATTATCTGTAAATTGTCATTACTTGTATCCGCAACGCTGTTGTAAACATGTCTAACCGACTACGCCGCAATTGGCATACTTTAAAAGCATTAATAAGTGCTTCACCAAAGCAAAGAAAAGTTATTCTGTGTTCAGCGTCTAATGATTTAGTCACTGCCATATGCGAGATAGCCCTCAATGCTCTAAAAGGTAAAATACCTTTATCAAAGCGGCAAATTGGCATACTTAAAAAGTGGCGTAAAATTATAAAAAAACTGAGCGATAAAAAATTTACAATTGTAAAAAAGGAACGCCTGGTGAAGCAGTCCGGTGGCTTTATTGGCTCTCTTTTGGGCTTTGCTATACCTTTGCTGACTGGCCTTCTCACTAACCGCTAATGGAATATGCTGAGAAAATGTACCTGGTCCCCAAACAAGATATGGATCGTTTACAGCGCCCCCCACAGCGAGAGGCTGACATACGTGAAGTTGCCATGCATCGCATAGATACAGACATTAATGCGATCTTAAATAGCAATAATTTATCAGAGGATGAAAAGATAAAAAGATACACTACTGTCCTGCAGAAATACTTGGTGCATGCTAAACAGAGCGAAGGGGAGAAGAACCGCATAACCCTTTTAATGCCTACTGATGAAACAGCCTCTCACCCTTTACACTTCCAGGATATTGCCTCATCAGATACGTCTGACAATTTGATTCGTGAGGTTGTTACTAATGTGAATGTCCGCTTCAAGAAAAATGCAGAGTTATTGCTCAGTAAAATGTTTCAGGCTAAACATATTACAAGCTGGAATGACAAAGGGGAATTTATTTATAAAAACAGGTTATACCTGGCTCTAATTTACTGGATTTGGTACGCGGTGTTACACAAAGTCACACTGTTACAAAGCGTAAAATACCACAGGGATGGAGCCCTTTTCTGTCTGCGATGGCTGAACTGAATATCCCCTCATCGGTGGTGGGTAATGCGACAAATAGAGAAAGCCTGGATCGCTTAAAAATACGGGCCCCCGATACAACGCCCCCTCCTTCATCAACCCTTTTACATCCTCAGAAAAGAACCGCTGATTTGCGTTACAGTTCTTTAAGTGCCCCTGGCTTAACATCACCGCCGGGGTATTTACTAAACAAGAGGAGGGGTAGTCTATTAATGCCGTCGGCTGACTGGTTGAAACTGTAAATAAGCTGTTTTTTTCCCTCTGTAAAATAAGACATTGTATTGCTGTCCCCCTATACTATGTATCGTACTAACTTAACGACTCTAGATGAATTTAGTCTATTAAGGCCTTAACTGCCGTTTAATACCTTATTTACTTTTTTACTTGTAAATATGACATGTAATTATTTCCTGTTTGAAAACTGTTGTATCTTTTAAAAATAAAATAAGCAATTTTTGACTCATACAATTGTGCTTTTTATTTTTATGTATCCCCTGTTACGTCTAACACAAACTCTATACAAATAAAAAAATATATAAAAAGATTATGTCTGGGGTGGGATTCGAACCCACGCGGACATACGTTCATTGGATCTTAAGTCCAACGCCCTAAACCACTCGGCCACCCTGACACTTGAGGGTTTAGCCTCTTAAAGCCGTATTCTGTCTGAATTAAAAAAAATGCTACGTCCTCTTTTCAACGTCTTTTGAACTTTTCTGACATGCGCACTGCGTTATTTCAGAATAAACATGTCCAGACATGCCCCAGTATGAAAAAAAACATGTTCAGGCATGCCCCAAACGCCTATAAACATGCCCAGACATGACCCGCGTATGTATACGCCCCCTCCAATCTACGTCAACAGTACGCACCAATCACAAAAAAGAATAAAAAATACACATCATAATAACAAAATGGATTCAGGGGGGTGTCAACCGCGTTTTTTTGGCTTAGGGGGCGTCAACCGCGTTTTTTTTGGCGTAGGGGGCGTCAACCGCGGTTTTTTGGCGCAGGGGGCGTCAACCTCAAAAAAATGTCGCAGGGGGCGGTGCCGGATACGGATGCGGCGGTACCGGATACGGAAGGGGCTGGACATGGGTCGGGTTTATGGCCAAAAGGGGGCGGGGCTTAGGCCAAAAGGGGGCGGGGCACCTGTCAAAAAAAGTTTGACATAATGTATGCCTCCCTACTACTACTGTATTTGGGGGTTGTCTTTGGGGGTTTATTCATCAAATTATTATCATGAACTGCCTTTTGAAATGACACTGCTGTTAACTACAGTATTTCAGCCACACACCTCCAGAGTTTTTAATCCCTCCCTAGCCAAGCGTCAATCGGCTGAGTCACCCTAGCCTACAGTACCATCCCCCTCTCTCCACTGGGTCGTTGATCTGCTGCATATTGCCATTGTGTTCTTAATCCGCCCATAGCCGAGCTACAAACACTCAGCACGCCTGCTTCTAATCACACCATCCCCCTCCCCCAACCCTTAGAGGCCTGTTGTTTGAACGGTAATGCTTTGAAAAATCCCCTCTCGAATTTGAAATGTAAATCTGATGTGCACAGCACTGTGAGAATTGAGAGTACACTGATACAGTATTTCTTCAGGGTGTGAAAATATTTGTCAGTCACTATGGTTTACAGTCACATATTTTTAATACAATACAGTACATTCTTTAATATCTTTAAAATAAAAATATATAAATCCTGGTAAAATATTTTATAAATAAATAAATAAAATAATTCATTGGTGCACTGTAGGGGCGGCTGTCAATGATTATGATTCGCAGGAAAGTGAATAAATATTTATTTTATTTTATCAGGAACCAAAAAATACAAATATAAAAATAATCAGGAATAATACATACAGTAATGCAGTCTTTATTAAGTTATTTTGGCAGCTTGAAATTGGATAACCATTTGGAAAACCTTTGTAAAACATGGGGAAACATGAGTAATGCACATTTATAAGAATATTATTTAATACTACAGTATATACAGTACAGTACTGTAATGTACTGTATAATATACTGTACTGTATATACTGTATAGTAAAATTAATTTTTCTTTAGTCTTTATCTTTTCCTCATTCTGTCTGCAGTACAGTAGTTCATTGAGAGAGGAGAGGTTTTGTGTACATCATTGCTGCTGTTTATATACTGTACATTTGACTGTACAAGCAGATTTGACTGGACACAACGCCCCCATCCGACTAGGCCACCGTTTTTCCTGGAACGACAAGAAAACCAAAAATGTGTGCAGGTACTGTACTGTATTATGGCAGAACTACTGTAAGTGGCTGGTGCAGCTTTGTCTGGAAAGAAAAAAAATGGGGCAGTTAATGTAGTAGGCAGTTACTGTAGTACTGTCAAACTAGTGTACTGTATACTGTACTGGAACTACTGTATACTCTGACTACTGTTAAATTCTATGTACTGTAACCTGATGGCTGGTGCTGCTCTCTCTGTAAAGAAAAAACTAACTACTGTATACAGTACTAGTACTCTTACTATCTGGAAAGAAAAAAATCTTTGCCATACTTACCTGTAACATACTGTACTTACAATACTACAGCACAGTACTACTTTCCTAATGCTTGCCCATTACGCGCGATGACAATGGGCAACACAGTGCAATATGGTCTATATATTTATTGCAGCGTTCCACGGTGAGTACATCGTTCCAAAAACTCAGTATGCCTTTCAACAACTCGTCCTTTTTGGAGGGTTTCACCACTTTCCGGATATGGTCCTTCAGCTGATGCCAGACCATTTCGATCGGATTGAAGTCTGGCGACCTGTCATTGGAAAGAAAGGACAATTGGTTTAAGAGCTAAAAACAGTGGGGAACAAAAATGGGACACGGTCTACTGCACTTACTCCGCTGGCGTCTTCACCCAGTTGATGCCACGCTCAAGGATATGCGCCGTTGACGCAGTGTGCTTGGGATCGTTGTCCTGGTAGAAGCGGTGAGCAATGGGGATGTCTCGGGCACAATGTCTTGGAAGAAAGTTTTATTCATTATTCCTATAGCAAGAAAAGAAAAGTGCTCAAAAAACTGCACAATAGTACAGTACAGTGCATACGGTAAGGCAACACTAGTCAAGTACAGTGCATTAGGCGACATTATATTTGATACATTTTACCTTCAAAGATGACAATGCATCCTGGTCCACGCCTAGAGATGGCACCCCACACATGCAGCTTCACAGGGTGTTTTGGCCGCGGCTTCAAAGATAAGCGGCCTTTTTTGTGGAACGCAAATCGTGCAAATCTCTCCAGCGACACAGTAGACTCATCAGTGAAGATGCAATCCTGGAAAGTCTCCCCGCTGTCGTTCCATGCCTGGGCCTGGAGCACTATTTTGATTTTGTTTGCGTCCTGTATCATGGGGTACACTCTGTAATGACAAGGAATAAAAAAAATTTGCGGCACAGTGCAGTACAGTTTGCGAAACAACACTTTTACCTCCTGTACTGTCCAGTACTAACCTCACACATCCATATTTCCATCCAATGCTGCGTCTCATCTTCTTTATGCTGCTCTCGGATACAGTCAGACTGTGCTTTTCCTGCAGAGTGTATTTGACCCTTAATGCACTCCAACCATCATTCTCCTCACTTATTTTGTCCACCAGAACAGTTGTCTCCCTACAATAAAAAACAGAAAAAATACTGTGCGCTACTACCTAACTAACTAACTAACCTAAAAATAAAATATATGAATATATTTAATATATAATATACAGTGCAGTGACTAAACCAAATAAATGTGTGGAAAAGAATAAACCACAACTCCCACAGTGAGGTATATAGAAAATAAATAAATTATATCACATAGCCGTGTTGCTGTTAAGGGCGTCTGCTGCTATAAACACAGGGGGTGGCTCAGCACCCCACACACTCTAAGAAAATGGAAACAAAAGAAAACAGCGCACAACGCCAAATAGTGAAGCAAATTTTACAATATATTATCAATTAAAAGGTAATAAATCTGCGTACATAATAAAGGTTGGTAAAGTGCATTTAGTGTGTTTCACATTGATTACCACTCGGCAGCTGTTGTCAGGAGAGTCTGGTGCTTGCTTCTCTCAGGTAGTGCCACTCCGTTGGTTCTGGGGCAGGGTTCTTGTCTGGACTTCTCATCCGTCGGTACTTTGCTCCCAAGGGAGTTTCCCTTTAAGCAACCAATATAAATAGACAAAATATATACTGTATACTGTTGTACTATAAATATAAATATACAAAATAAATAAACTGTTGTAATATAAATATAAATATACAGTACATCCTATTCAGTATATACCGTTGTAAGATTAATTGAAATATACAAAAAATGTATACTGCTGTACTATAAATATAAATAGACAAAATATATATACTGTTGTACTATAAATATAAATATACAGTACATCCTATTCAGTATATACCATTGTAAGATTAATTGAAATATACAAAAAATGTATACTACTGTACTATAAATATAAATAGACAAAATATATATACTGTTGTACTATAAATATAAATATACAAAATAAATATACTGTTGTAATATAAATATAAATATACAGTACATACTATTCAGTATATACCGTTGTAAGATTAATTGAAATATACAAAAAATGTATACTGCTGTACTATAAATATAAATAGACAAAATATATATACTGTTGTACTATAAATATAAATATACAAAATAAATATACTGTTGTAATATAAATATAAATATACAGTACATCCTATTCAGTATATACCGTTGTAAGATTAATTGAAATATACAAAAAATGTATACTGCTGTACTATAAATATAAATAGACAAAATATATATACTGTTGTACTATAAATATAAATATACAAAGTAAATATACTGTTGTAATATAAATATAAATATACAGTACATCCTATTCAGTATATACCGTTGTAAGATTAATTGAAATATACAAAAAATGTATACTGCTGTACTATAAATATAAATACTGCTGCGGCCAACTTTATTCTTACTAATCACCGGCTTGTACCTGGCATGTTCCTGGAATGCCACACTGTTCACCCGGAGCATGCCGGGCTCCTTTTGCCTTCCCAGCCAGGAGCATGCCCGGCTGACGCGCGGTTGATGTGTTAATTGATAATGGTTCAGGATTTACTAGGCTGCAATGCTTCGCGTGTCCGCCAGATGGCATAAATTCATGAATTGTAATGCAGTATATATATGTATATGTATATATATATATATATATATATATATATATATATATATATATATATATATATATATATATATATATATTTATACTGTATAACACCAACCCCTATAAACCCTAACATACAGTATTGTACACATACAGTACTGTATATGCACATCAATGATACTGTAGGCCGGCGGGGGCGAGATGTGTTTGCAGCAAAGAGAGAACCGCTGCTCTCTCTGCGCAAACATCGGCACATTAAAAATTATTTAAAATACATTTTTATTCATAGTGTACATGTGCAGGGGGTCTCGGGAGCTGAACCGCGTTGGTTTCAGGTCGGGGGACCCCCTGCTCCCCGAGATACAGCCCCCTTTATGAGGTGCCGGTATCCCTCTGCGTTTCATGGTCCCGATCACGTGACCGCGACCTGTAAACCAAGCAGAGGGATACCGGCACCCCCTAAAGGGGCCTGTATCTCGGGGAGAAGGGGGTCCCCGGACCTAAAACCACAGCGGTTCTGCTCCGGAGACCCCCTGCACATGTACAGTATAAATAAAACACACACATCAATAAAGAATCGTTCTTTACCTTTGCAGCTATGTGCTATGGTAATGAAGCAGCATTTCTGTATTTTAATAATATTGTACAGTGAGCAGGGGGTTCCCTGAGCCAGAAATTAATGCTCAGGGGACCCCCTGCTCCTGCACAATATTATTAAAAATACAGAAATGCTGCTTCATTACCATAGCTGATAGCCGCTAAGGCAATGAAGGGTTAAGGCACAATAAACAATAAATACATTACATACATATTTTTAATGTGTGTGTTATACCTCCCTGCCTTCACTGTAATCTATGTAAAAATCCCTCCACCTATTGTGTGTTTTAAAATTCCCTGCCTTCACTGTAATCTATGTAAAAAACCCTCCCCCTATTGTGTGTTAAGCTTCCCTGCCTTCACTGTAATCTATGTAAAAAAACCTCCGCCTATTGTGTGTGAAGCTTCCCTGCCTTCACTGTAATCTATGTAAAACCCCCTCCCCCTATTGTGTCTGCTAAACTTCCCTGCTTTGACTAATCTGTGTAAGCCCCCCTCCCCCTATTGTGTCAGTTAAATCTGCCTGGCCTGTGTTTCTGTGAGTGCAGTGTTTCCTGTATGTAAATGTGGGGAGGGGGATCCCATGTAAATAACCACACCCACTACCCACTACCCACCTGCACATGGCCCCTCCGCTGCTGCAAAAAGAGACAAAAATTAAAACACAAAGTAATGTCCCCTAACCCCTTAATCACCATAGCGGTTATTAACCGCTAATGTCATTAAGGGGTTAACCCACCCTCACCCACCACTCGGGATGCCTACATACCCTCCCACACTAACCCCCCCGTGAGGCCTAACCACCCAGTACCCACAAGGGAGTCCTACCCACATACCGTTGGGGAAACACCCCCCTCCCCACCCCCAGTACCCACAATAAAAACAATACAGTGCCCCACAATAAACATCATTCTATTTATTAAATACATTACCCACCCCCTGTGCCCCCCCATAAATACAAGATTTATTCTTTTACATACAGGGTTCATAACGCATCCCCACGCGAGTCCCCGGTGGGCTGGCGGGGCACCTGTACAGACCTACAGTTTACCAGCAGCCCTTTTTACACAGGTTCTGGAGGCCTGCTGGTGGCACCATGGCCCCCAGGTGGTCTCCTTGGGTCACCGTGGGCCACAATTGGGTCCCCACGGTAGGCCCGCGGATGTCTGGGAGCCCCGGGTCAGACCCACAGGTGTCTGCGGGGCCTCGGGGGGTTCCCTCGGGGGTCTGGGGAACTCACGTGTGCTCACTACGGGTCCGCGGTGCCCCCACAGAAGTGGGACCACACATCATCATCCCCGCACCTACGGGTCGGCGGTGCCCCCACAGAAGTGGGACCACACATCGTCATCCCCGCAGACTATGGGTCGGCGGTGCCCCCACAGAAGTGGGACCACACATCTTCATCCCCGCATGTGTCACCCGTGGAACCACCAACCTGATACCCTTGGGATACCCGAGGATACCCGCAGGTGGTCTCCAGAGGTCCCACGCAGAACCACGGAACCAACCCTGAATGTAAAAAAAATAAACCTGGCCTATACATTCAATACATACACCCTCCCCCCCAACACCTACAGTACAATAATGTGCAAAATAACTATTATCCAGATATGGATAATAGATTAATTGCCCATTATTAAAAACATTAACTAGCATATACAAATAAATAAAGCACTACTGACCTCATCAATACGAAGTGTCCGTCGCCAGCAAAATCCTTGTCTTGCCCACAACATACATAGCAAATACAAAGCCAATACATTGCAATTACATTCAGATATCAATTAACCCCTTAAACACCTTATCAGATAATAACCGCAAAGGTGATTAAGGGGTTAAGTCACAGTGGCCCGATACCCACCCTTCACCCATGAATTTGTACAGTGGCTTCATCATGCAACTATATATATATATATATATATATATATATACTGTATATATATACAGAGAGAGAGAGAGAGAGAGAGAGAGAGAGATACAGTATATATATATATATATATATATATATATATATATATATATATATACAGTATATACAGTACACACATGATGAACCAATATACAAATAAATGTAGAAGGGTTATCAAAACCATACTGTCCTACAACCAAACACTTCTCCATACCGTGAACCCCTGAGGAAGAAAGCAGCACGCTTTCGAAACGCGTAGGGTGGCATTCTTGGACTCTCACTGTCGCATCAGGTTGCTTCTCACTTTCCCGAGCGGATCCGGTGACGAATCAGCTGTTTCAAGCAGACGTTTATTCATATACACCAAGCGAATCTGCTGTGGCCGTTTTGAATCTATCTGCACGTCCTGCACCGCCAGCTGAGAGAAGTTCCACCTTCACACGCCGGCGGGCGTGTGCAACGCTTTATCTGCAAACCGGATCGGTTGCAGCAGCTGTCTGAGCAGCAGAGAGGGGATACTCTCAGATTTATCCACCGCCTGTTTACATCTGCCGTCCGGTGAGTGGGCAGTTCACCCATTGCAGCAGTGTGTCCAATCGGCATTCCATTGTCCTTTTACCACATTTTTTATTTTTCATATGTCCTGTATATCATTATATGTTTATTAAATGTTTTATATTAGTATTCACCTTGTATCTCAGCTGATACTTATTAGTTATATATGTTGTGTGTTTATATGTAGTCCCCCCCTTTTTTGTCATACAGTATCACGCTATGTATTGTGTTTCTCTCTTATTTTAAGCACATCATTATGTCTGGAGCCTTTCCCTGGCTAACCAACTGGTTGGATATATATATCCTTTTTTATCAACAGGCGCCTCTTGTTATACATATCCTTTTTTTCTCACTTCTCCATACAGACACTACATTAAAATCAATTTCCTTTAATAATCCTAACTGATCTCACAAATGAATCAACCAAGTAAACAAAAATCAATTAGCAATCATTATTTACATCCCTAAACAATTCACACTCCATCCCGAAAAATGAAACAATGAACTAATTCACGCCTGGAGCAGAACAATTTAGCCTGTGAAAAAATACAGTACCGACCAGAATACAACCTTTAAAACCAAGGCTATCGCTGACCTCCCTCAAACACACAATACAATACCAACGATTACATCTACTGTATCTAATTTTAAAATACTTTAAACACACATTCTAGTATAGCATGTGACAGAGGTTTGGGGGGAAAAAGGATGTGATGTCATTGAAACTTGTCACATGGTACTAGAGCCAATCAGAGCGTGGGAACTCCATCCCTACTCTGATTGGCTGTAGTACGTCACATCCTTTTTCCCCCCAAACCTCTGTCACATGGTATATTAGAGCCAATCAGAGTAGGGATGGAGTTCCCACGCTCTGATTGGCTACCATACCATGTGAGGACGGCCATGTGTCTTTTCATGACGTCATCTTAAAGGCAATTGAAGCAAAGCCATTCTGATTGGCTGTGCTTTCATTCCCTTTAAGTGACGTCATCATTTTTTTTTTATCGGCCAAAACACATGGTTTTCACGGCCCAATCAGGACCGTGGGAACCATGACGAAAAATGTGACGTCATAGGCCTTTAAAAGCCTATGTCGTCTCATTTTGAAGCCAGACGCCGCGGAGGATGGACCTCCGGGAAGAAAAAAAGGCCAGGGCGTGGCCGAAGACGGAAAGAAGACCCCGCCCCGCCCCACCCGGAAGAAGATAGAAGAAAGAAGAATACAGATGAAGATGGATTACAAATAGAAGACCCGTGGATTGATTTGGATTTTTAGGTTAAAGTTTATTTTTTTATGGTTTATTATTTTATGGGTTCCTGTGCCTGGTGGATTGGTTCGTGAGTAAGGTGCGCAACGGGAATCGGTGGGGGCAAGTAATGGTAAGTGAACTAAAGAAATGTATTTTATTTAACTTGTTAATTTTTTCAAAAGGTTTTTTAACAAGTGTATTTTTTTTTTTTGTGGTATATCATTTCTTACCACTGTATGTATGTATGTATATATGTCTAGAGAGATATATACATACAGGGTAAGAAGTGATGTTGTTTTAAAAGCTTGATTTGATGTGTTTTAAATTAATTTGACTATGCTGCTATGCTTTATTGTGTGTTTAAAGTATTTTAAAATTAGATACAGTAGATGTAATCGTTGGTATTGTATTGTGTGTTTGAGGGAGGTCAGCGATAGCCTTGGTTTTAAAGGTTGTATTCTGGTCGGTACTGTATTTTTTCACAGGCTAAATTGTTCTGCTCCAGGCGTGAATTAGTTAATTATTTCATTGTTCGGGATGGAGTGTGAATTGTTTAGGGATGTAAATAATGATTGCTAATTGATTTTTGTTTACTTGGTTGATTCATTTGAGAAGTGATGTTGTTTTAAAAGCTTGATTTGATGTGTTTTAAATTAATTTGTCTATGCTGCTATGCTTTATTGTGAGTTTAAAGTATTTTAAAATTAGATAGATGTATTCCTTGGTATTGTATTGTGTGTTTGAGGGAGGTCAGCGATAGCCTTGGTTTTAAAGGTTGTATTTTGGTTGGCACATATATTTTTTCACAGGCTAAATTGTTCTGCTCCAGGCGTGAATTAGTTAATTGTTTCATTGTTCGGGATGGAGTGTGAATTGTTTAGGGATGTAAATAATGATTGCTAATTGATTTTTGTTTACTTGGTTGATTCATTTGTGAGATCAGTTAGGATTATTAAAGGAAATTGATTTTAATGTAGTGTCTGTATGGAGAAGTGTTTGGTTGTAGGACAGTATGGTTTTGATAACCCTTCTACATTTATTTGTATATTGGTTCATCGTGTGTGTACTGTATATACTGTGTATATATATATATATACTGTATCTCTCTCTCTCTCTCTCTCTCTCTCTCTCTCTCTCTCTCTCTCTCTCTCTCTCTCTCTCTCTCTCGCTCTCTCTCTCTCTCTCTGTATATATATACAGTATATATATATATATATATATATATATATAGTTGCATGATGAAGCCACTGTACAAATTCATGGGTGAAGGGTGGGTATCGGGCCACTGTGGCTTAACCCCTTAATCACTTTTGCGGTTATTATCTGATAAGGTGTTTAAGGGGTTAATTGATATCTGAATGTAATTGCAATGTATTGGCTTTGTATTTGCTATGTATGTTGTGGGCAAGACAAGGATTTTGCTGGCGACGGACACTTCGTATTGATGAGGTCAGTAGTACTTTATTTATTTGTATATGCTAGTTAATGTTTTTAATAATGGGCAATTAATCTATTATCCATATCTGGATAATAGTTATTTTGCACATTATTGTACTGTAGGTGTTGGGGGGGAGGGTGTATGTATTGAATGTATAGGCCAGGTTTATTTTTTTTACATTCAGGGTTGGTTCCGTGGTTCTGCGTGGGACCTCTGGAGACCACCTGCGGGTATCCTCGGGTATCCCAAGGGTATCAGGCTGGTGGTTCCACGGGTGACACATGCGGGGATGAAGATGTGTGGTCCCACTTCTGTGGGGGCACCGCCGACCCGTAGTCTGCGGGGATGATGATGTGTGGTCCCACTTCTGTGGGGGCACCGCCGACCCATAGGTGCGGGGATGATGATGTGTGGTCCCACTTCTGTGGGGGCACCGCGGACCCGTAGTGAGCACCCGTGAGTTCCCCAGACCCCCGAGGGAACCACCCGAGGCCCCGCAGACACCTGTGGGTCTGACCCGGGGCTCCCAGACATCCGCGGGCCTACCGTTGGGACCCAATTGTGGCCCACGGTGACCCAAGGAGACCATCTGGGGGCCATGGTGCTGGCAGGACCCACCAGCAGGCCTCCAGAACCTGTGTAAAAAGGGCTGCTGGTAAACTGTAGGTCTGTCCAGGTGCCCCGCCAGCCCACCGGGGACTCGCGTGGGGCTGCGTTATGAACCCTGTATGTAAAAGAATAAATCTTGTATTTATGGGGGCGGCACAGGGGGTGGGTAATATATTTAATAAATAGAATGATGTTTATTGTGGGGCACTGTATTGTTTTTATTGTGGGTACTGGGGGTGGGGGGGTGTTTCCCCAACGGTATGTGGGTAGGCCTCCCTTGTGGGTACTGGGTGGTTAGGCCTCACGGGGGGGGGTTAGTGTGGGAGGGTATGTAGGCATCCCGAGTGGTGGGTGAGGGTGGGTTAACCCCTTAATGACTGTAGCGGTTAATAACCGCTATGGTGATTAAGGGGTTAGGGGACATTACTTTGTATGTTTTAATTTTTGTCTCTTTTTGCAGCAGCGGAGGGGCCATGTGCAGGTGGGTAGTGGGTAGTGGGTGTGGTTATTTACATGGGATCCCCCTCCCCACATTTACATACAGTACACTGCACTCACAGAAACACAGGCCAGGCAGATTTAACTGACACAATAGGGGGAGGGGGGCTTACACAGATTAGTCAAAGCAGGGAATCTTAGCAGACACAATAGGGGGAGGGGTTTTTACATAGATTACAGTTAAGGCAGTGAAGCTTAACACACAATAGGGGGAGGGTTTTTTACATAGATTACAGTGAAGGCAGGGAGTTTTAAAACACACAATAGGGGGAGGGTTTTTTACATAGATTACAGTGAAGGCAGGGAGGTATAACACACACATTAAAAATATGTATGTAATGTATTTATTGTTTATTGTGCCTTAACCCTTCATTGCCTTAGCGGCTATCAGCTATGGTAATGAAGCAGCATTTCTGTATTTTTAATAATATTGTGCAGGAGCAGGGGGTCCCCTGAGCATTAATTTCTGGCTCAGGGAACCCCCTGCTCACTGTACAATATTATTAAAATACAGAAATGCTGCTTCATTACCATAGCACATAGCCGCAAAGGTAAAGAACGATTCTTTATTGATGTGTGTGTTATATTTATACTGTACATGTGCAGGGGGTCTCCGGAGCAGAACCGCTGTGGTTTTAGGTCCGGAGACCCCCTGCTCCCCGAGATACAGGCCCCTTTAGGGGGTGCCGGTATCCCTCTGCTTGGTTTACAGGTCGCGGTCACGTGATCGGGACCTTGAAACGCAGAGGGATACCGGCACCTCATAAAGGGGGCTGTATCTCGGGGAGCAGGGGGTCCCCCGACCTGAAACCAACGCGGTTCAGCTCCGGAGACCCCCTGAACATCTACACTATAAATAAAAATGTATTTCATATGTATTTATTTATAGTCATTTATTTATTTATTTATTTATTTAGATTTATTTATTTATTTTTTGGGCAGCTGCTGTGTGTGATTTTTTTTTATTGTGGGTTGCGGGAGTGGGTGAAGGGGGTATTAGCCCCAACGGTGGTTGTTTAGGGCTTGCGTGGGGTAGCGGGAGGGCTTAACCCCTTCATGACCGTAGCGGTATTAACTGCTACGGCCGTGAAGGGGTTAAGTGCACCCGCAACCCCCCCGCAAGTCCTAAACTCACACCAAGGGCCAAATACCCCTTTCACCCACCCCCGCTACCCACAATAAAGCGGGCACGGTGAGTTAACAACTTCATTGCCTTAGCGGCTATACGCTATGGTAATGAAGCAGCATTTCTGTATTTTTAATAATATTGTGCAGGAGCAGGGGGTCCCCTGAGCATTAATTTCTGGCTCAGGGAACCCCCTGCTCACTTTACAATATTATTAAAATACAGAAATGCTGCTTCCTTACCATAGCACATAGCCGCTAAGGTAAGGAACGAGTGTTTATTTATATATGTTTTTTATTCATACTGTAGATGTGCAGAGGGTCTCCAGAGCAGAACCGCTGTGGTTTTACCTCCGGGGACCCCCTGCTCCCCGAGATACAGGCCCCTTTAAAGGGTGCCGGTATCCCTCTGCTTGGTTTACAGGTCGCGGTCACGTGATCGGGATCTTGAAATGCAGAGGGATACCGGCACCTCATAAAGGGGGCTGTATCTCGGGGAGCAGGGGGTCCCCGGACCTGAAACCAATGAGGTTCAGCTCCCGAGACCCCCTGCACATGTACACTATGAATAAAAATGTACAGTACTGTATGTTAGGGGTTATAGGGGACGGCTTTAAATACAACAGCTCGCAAACGCCCCCATGTGTTTTTACACGGCATTGCAGTATTGCAGCCAGCGGGAATAAAATGCTTAAATCACAGCCGCGAAAATAACGCTATATACCCCGGGAGAAAACGACACGAAACCGCACATCACCGGGATCTTCTGAAATTCGCGGAGCTAGCCAAGTAAGAATAAAGTTGGTCGCCACTGTAGACAAACTACTGTACAGTATGTTGTAATATAAATCAACAGAAATAACAACAGTATTACAGTAGATACAGAACTGTACTGTAGATGTACAGTACAGTTTTCTATATTTTTTATTGTTAAGTTTTATAAATATACTTACGCGTTTGTTACCCTTGGTGCCTTTTTCCGGTCTCTGTTTTTTCCTTGTGCATGATAGCCCACGGTGGTTAATGGCACAACGAGGTCAGAAGTAGCTAACCAGCGTTGGATAGCAGCAAATTCGGTGTCCGCTCCTGTAAATCTCCTTAATTCGCATGCTGAGATCCTTTGAAATCTTTTTAACAGGCATTGCTGCGAGTGGAAAGAAATACAAACACAAGAATGTATATTCGATGTTTAGTCGATGTGCAGTCAATACACAAAATGGATGGTGTATTTATACGGTAATGACTCACATTAGAGTACGCCCACTTTCAACACCTGTACCTGGCCGCCATGCATAAAAGGTCACACACTTTGCATAGGCCACCACTCCAGTATCTTTATCTGAACTTTACCTTGTCCAGATACTGTACTGCATTGTGCCACCTGCTTCCATTGAGCATCCCTGGTTCTATGGACGCAAGAACCCTCTCACCTCTGACGTGCCTGTCATGCTGAAAAAGCGAAAGGCAGTTGCCGTTTCCACGCCAAGGGCAAAGCGACAGGCTAAGGCCAATAAAGTAAATCTTCTGCTGACCGCAAAGGTTAAGGGTTTTCTTAGACGTAAGCCTCATTATGTGAAGAAGATATACGGTAATACGCTCTCTAAGCAAAACGAATGGCAGCCAACCCATTGGACCCGCAGACCACTTCCCATATGCTTTGACGACTCTGCTTTAGCTGTCCCGGAAATCTTCATCTTCTCAACCCCCATCTTCTCCGGTTCCATCTGACGAAACTGCCGCCTCTGAAATCCACGGGTCACTTTCTCCTTTGCTCTTAGATGACTCTGCTTCTCGCCCGGGTATCCACAGGTCACCTCCTCCACTCACCATAAATGCCGCTTCTCTCCATGGAACCCCCATCTCATCCTCTGTTGCACCCATCCCCCCAGATGTCCAGACGCCATGCACAAGAAGCAGCTTGTTGGACCGGATGCTGAATGGGATCTGTGTGGATCTCCCCGGGAACTCTATTGTGCTGGCAAAGATAGATCTGCTTCTGGAGACCATGTTAAATATGGAGCAACGGATGCTACAAATGGAGCAACGGATGGATCAATGGATGGAGAAGACAGAGGCTGACATTGCGGGCATACATTATTTGCTCGGTGCTAATGCCCCTGTTTCCCCGACGCCAGAGCAGGAGGGTGACATGAATGTGATGAATGGGACCTTCGACCCCCTTCCATCACCAAGCGCCCCCCCTCCACCACAAGATGTAGTGTACATGTATGCCGTTGAGGAGGACATGACAACCCCGTCAAGACCACGCCAGGAGACAACACGGCGACCACGACCGGAGGAAAGCTTCCTCCCAGACATCCTACCATCGCCCGTCGCCACAAGCACACCCGCTCCCAAAAGACCTACACCCACTCGCATCGAAACAGTGCCCGACATCACCCTGCGCGATCTGAAAGTGGCGCTTAGGGAGAAGTATAGGGTGATGAGTGCTGGTGCACCGAACAAGTATGCCTTGATCATTTTTAAGCACCATGTTCCCTACACGTTGTACTGCGAGTGGGTGTTCAAAGTGAACTACGATGGGAATCGCGTAAAAAAGGCCCTTCCTGCCAATTTAAGGAAAAACATTGTGGAAGAATTGCGGCGCTTTTATACAGTTACAGATCCTGTAATGAAAGGCGTTAGAGACTGCATTAATGGCGTTTTGCGCCATGCAAGGAATCGGCCATGGATGGACAATGTGGAGGACTGTCAGTGAGACCATACTGTTGTGCTGAACTGTATTGTACTCTCCATGTTTTGCCCTACAGTACCTGCTGTACTTAAACAAAGGAGATGTTGTTGTGTGTTTTTTTTCACAGAACATGCACAACTCCAGTCCCTGAGGGCCGCAAACAGGCACGGTTTTCAATGTTGCCCTGAAAACCTGCCCTGTTTGCTGCCCTCTTGGACTGAACTGGTGCAGGTCTGACTGACAGTGTTGCGCACCATCCCACTGTACTGTACTGTATACAGTACAGTACTAGGTTTCTTTAATAAAGGAGATGTTACTTAAAATGTCACTTTAACTCCCTTTGCCCCATGCACCAAAAATGTTTTGTGGCAGGCAGAAGAATTTAATAAAGGCTGCAGAATGTATTATTGTGTGTTGATGGTTAGAATTGCTGTGCACTTTAAATGTTTCAATATTGTAAATAAATGTTTTTGTACTGACTCCACCAATAAAAGACCATGTTGAATTGCCTCACATTGTTTCCATTTGCTCCTTTGCCAGTGTAACAAATGTACTGTAGAGGCTTGCTGCACGGGATTTTAACTGGCTGGTCACGCAATTGGCGTAGGAACTACGGCAATTGGCGTGGGAACTAGGTCAATTGGCATGGGAACTTCTGTTCTAGGGCGCCTAGAAATAAAATTCATTTTGCCCCTAGATCTTAGGAACCTTTTCACTTGACCCCAACAGGGTCCCAGCAGTAATGGCGGTGAGAAAGGGTCACGCCGGCGAGGAGGGTCCTACCATTGAGCGCAAATGGCGGAGAAAGCTTTGATCATTTTTAAGCACCATGTTCCCTACACGTTGTACTGCGAGTGGGTGTTCAAAGTGAACTACGATGGGAATCGCGTAAAAAAGGCCCTTCCTGCCAATTTAAGGAAAAACATTGTGGAAGAATTGCGGCGCTTTTATACAGTTACAGATCCTGTAATGAAAGGCGTTAGAGACTGCATTAATGGTTAGAGACCACGACCGGAGGAAAGCTTCCTCCCAGACATCCTACCATCGCCCGTCGCCACAAGCACACCCGCTCCCAAAAGACCTACACCCACTCGCATCGAAACAGTGCCCGACATCACCCTGCGCGATCTGAAAGTGGCGCTTAGGGAGAAGTATAGGGTGATGAGTGCTGGTGCACCGAACAAGTATGCCTTGATCATTTTTAAGCACCATGTTCCCTACACGTTGTACTGCGAGTGGGTGTTCAAAGTGAACTACGATGGGAATCGCGTAAAAAAGGCCCTTCCTGCCAATTTAAGGAAAAACATTGTGGAAGAATTGCGGCGCTTTTATACAGTTACAGATCCTGTAATGAAAGGCGTTAGAGACTGCATTAATGGCGTTTTGCGCCATGCAAGGAATCGGCCATGGATGGACAATGTGGAGGACTGTCAGTGAGACCATACTGTTGTGCTGAACTGTATTGTACTCTCCATGTTTTGCCCTACAGTACCTGCTGTACTTAAACAAAGGAGATGTTGTTGTGTGTTTTTTTTCACAGAACATGCACAACTCCAGTCCCTGAGGGCCGCAAACAGGCACGGTTTTCAATGTTGCCCTGAAAACCTGCCCTGTTTGCTGCCCTCTTGGACTGAACTGGTGCAGGTCTGACTGACAGTGTTGCGCACCATCCCACTGTACTGTACTGTATACAGTACAGTACTAGGTTTCTTTAATAAAGGAGATGTTACTTAAAATGTCACTTTAACTCCCTTTGCCCCATGCACCAAAAATGTTTTGTGGCAGGCAGAAGAATTTAATAAAGGCTGCAGAATGTATTATTGTGTGTTGATGGTTAGAATTGCTGTGCACTTTAAATGTTTCAATATTGTAAATAAATGTTTTTGTACTGACTCCACCAATAAAAGACCATGTTGAATTGCCTCACATTGTTTCCATTTGCTCCTTTGCCAGTGTAACAAATGTACTGTAGAGGCTTGCTGCACGGGATTTTAACTGGCTGGTCACGCAATTGGCGAAGGAACTACGGCAATTGGCGTGGGAACTAGGTCAATTGGCATGGGAACTTCTGTTCTAGGGCGCCTAGAAATAAAATTCATTTTGCCCCTAGATCTTAGGAACCTTTTCACTTGACCCCAACAGGGTCCCAGCAGTAATGGCGGTGAGAAAGGGTCACGCCGGCGAGGAGGGTCCTACCATTGAGCGCAAATGGCGGAGAAAGCTTTGATCATTTTTAAGCACCATGTTCCCTACACGTTGTACTGCGAGTGGGTGTTCAAAGTGAACTACGATGGGAATCGCGTAAAAAAGGCCCTTCCTGCCAATTTAAGGAAAAACATTGTGGAAGAATTGCGGCGCTTTTATACAGTTACAGATCCTGTAATGAAAGGCGTTAGAGACTGCATTAATGGCGTTTTGCGCCATGCAAGGAATCGGCCATGGATGGACAATGTGGAGGACTGTCAGTGAGACCATACTGTTGTGCTGAACTGTATTGTACTCTCCATGTTTTGCCCTACAGTACCTGCTGTACTTAAACAAAGGAGATGTTGTTGTGTGTTTTTTTTCACAGAACATGCACAACTCCAGTCCCTGAGGGCCGCAAACAGGCACGGTTTTCAATGTTGCCCTGAAAACCTGCCCTGTTTGCTGCCCTCTTGGACTGAACTGGTGCAGGTCTGACTGACAGTGTTGCGCACCATCCCACTGTACTGTACTGTATACAGTACAGTACTAGGTTTCTTTAATAAAGGAGATGTTACTTAAAATGTCACTTTAACTCCCTTTGCCCCATGCACCAAAAATGTTTTGTGGCAGGCAGAAGAATTTAATAAAGGCTGCAGAATGTATTATTGTGTGTTGATGGTTAGAATTGCTGTGCACTTTAAATGTTTCAATATTGTAAATAAATGTTTTTGTACTGACTCCACCAATAAAAGACCATGTTGAATTGCCTCACATTGTTTCCATTTGCTCCTTTGCCAGTGTAACAAATGTACTGTAGAGGCTTGCTGCACGGGATTTTAACTGGCTGGTCACGCAATTGGCGTAGGAACTACGGCAATTGGCGTGGGAACTAGGTCAATTGGCATGGGAACTTCTGTTCTAGGGCGCCTAGAAATAAAATTCATTTTGCCCCTAGATCTTAGGAACCTTTTCACTTGACCCCAAAAGGGTCCCAGCAGTAATGGCGGTGAGAAAGGGTCACGCCGGCGAGGAGGGTCCTACCATTGAGCGCAAATGGCGGAGAAAGCTTTGTACCGGCTAAGTCACAATGAGCAGAAACCTGGAACCCAGAACTCCGGTTCTGTTCGACCTAGAGGGCTCATATTCGGTCACCATGTAGTCCTAGTTGCGGCAGGATTGCATGGCAAATTGCGACCCTCTCGTGGCAACAGAACGGAGTCAGGGTGATGTTAAAGTTCAGGTTTCTGCCGTTGACTTGCATGGCAGAAAAAAAGCCACTTTGGTAATGTGCTTTTAAACTGTCTTTTTGTATCTCCGGTTCCGGGGGTCGTGGAAGGCTGATATTTTGCCACTATGGCAAGGGTTCTCCCGTATGGGGACCAGGTAAATTTCAACCCGTTCAGACCCACAGAACGGGTTATTTTACATTATATGTACTTACAGTATATACAGGATTTATATATTTTTATTTTAAAGATATTAAAGAATGTACTGTATTGTATTAAAAACATGTGACTGTAAACCATAGTGACTGACAAATATTTTCACACCCTGATGAAATACTGTATTAGTGTACTCTCAATTCTCACAGTGCTGTGCACATCAGATTTACATTTCAAATTCGAGAGGGGATTTTTCAAAGCATTACCGTTCAAACAACAGGCCTCTAAGGGTTGGGGGAGGGGGATGGTGTGATTAGAAGTAGGCGTGCTGAGTGTTTGTAGCTCGGCTATGGGCGGATTAAGAACACAATGGCAATATGCAGCAGATCAACGACCCAGTGGAGAGAGGGGGATGGTACTGTAGGCTAGGGTGACTCAGCCGATTGACGCTTGGCTAGGGAGGGATTAAAAACTCTGGAGGTGTGTGGCTGAAATACTGTAGTTAACAGCAGTGTCATTTCAAAAGGCAGTTCATCATAATAATTTGATGAATAAACCCCCAAAGACAACCCCCAAATACAATACATAAAAAGCAAGTCACTTTAACTCCCTGTTCCCCATGCACCAAAAATGTTTTGTTGCAGCCATAAGAATTTAATAAAGGCTGCAGAATGTATTATTGTGTGTTGATGGTTAGAATTGCTGTGCACTTTAAATGTTTCAATATTGTAAATAAATGTTTTTGTAATGACTCCACCAATAAAATACCATGTTGAATTGCCTCACATTGTTTCCATTTGCTCCTTTGCCAGTGTAACAAATGTACTGTAGAGGCTTGCTGCACGGTTTTTTAACTGGTTGGTCGCGCAATTGGCGTAGGAACTACGGCAATTGGCGTGGGAACTAGGTCAATTGGCGTGGGAACTTCTGTTCTAGGGCGCCTAGAAATAAAATTCATTTTGCCCCTAGATGTTAGGAACCTCTTCACTTGACCCCAACAGGGTCCCAGCAGTAATGGCAGCGAGAAAGGGTCACCCGGCGAGGAGGGTCCTACCATTGAGCGCAAATGGCGGAGAAAGCTTTGAACTGGCTAAGTCACAATGAGCAGAAACCTGGAACCCAGAACTCCGGTTCTTTTCGAACTAGAGGGCTCATATTCGGTCACCATGTAGTCCTAGTTGCGGCAGGATTGCATGGCAAATTGCGACCCTCTCGTGGCAACAGAACAGAGTCAGGGTGATGTTAAAATTCAGGTTTCTGCCATTGACTTGCATGGCAGAAAAAAAGCCACTTTGGTAATGTGCTTTTAAACTGTCTTTTTGTATCTCCGGTTCCGGGGGTCGTGGAAGGCTGATATTTTGCCACTATGGCAAGGGTCCTCCCGCATGGGGACCAGGTAAATTTCAATCCACTCAGACCCACAGAACGGGTTATTTTACATTATATTCACGCAATTGGCGTGGGAACTACTTAGGGCCGCGGTCAAGTTCACGGGCATTTGGCGTTGGAACTTCTGTTCTAGGGCACCTAGGAATAAAATTCTTTTTGCCCATAGATGTTAGGCACTGTATACCACTGTACAGTATACTGTGGAAGACACATAATGAAACGATACTGAATACTGTATGTAGAATAAATGCATAGTTTATTTATTCAGGGTTTATTACACAGTATACTGTACGGCCAGAAAACATCAGCATACAGTACAATATTATCCATCGAAATCCCCCCATTAGCCGTTTTCTTTTCTGAGGAAAAAAAAAGAAAAGTTTTAATGTACAGTACAGTAATGGTCAGCCCCCTAAAGAAGTACCCAGCCAGCCCCACCAAAATAATACGGCAACAAGACAGTACTCACCATAGAATTAAAATTTATTTTCCCCCAGATGTTAGGAACCCCCTCACTTCACCCCAACAGGGTCCGAGCTTGTACAGTACTGTACTTTAAAATAAATTAAATTTGCAATTTTACTATTACTGCGCAAGCACGCACAGACTGTGTACTGCAGGTTGAACCGCGAAGGTATTAGACTTCAGAGACAACAGCTCGCAAACGCCCCCATGCGTTTTTACACGGCATTGCACTATTGCAGCCAGCGGGAATAAAATGCTTAAATGACAGCCGCGAAAATAACGCTATACACCCTGGGAGAAAACGACACAAAACCGCACATCACCGATAACTTCTGAACTTCGCGGAGCTAGCCAAGTAAGAATAAAGTTGGTCGCCAGTGTATGTGCGAATCAGTCCCACGAATACAAATATGTAGCTTTTAGCACGTTCAGCCGAGGACATCTCATAATATTATTATATTTAATAAGGTCATTCATTCTGATATCTGCTTGCGTAACCGCACCCCTGGCCCCATCAATACATCCTTTGAAGCAGGGACCCCTGGGTAGTGGACATTTGTCACCTGGTGTTAGATTTCACACCCAATGCCCCAGACCTCCTGTCCTAGCTGTCTCCCAGCAATATATGTTAACATACACCAAACCCCCTCTGTACCTTTTCACACCCAAACTTCAATCAAGCCTTTTGAAGCCCAGATATTTCTGAAAAGACACACCACATTTGTATTTTCTTAAACTGTAGCTCATTAACCCCTTAAGCCCCAGTGTGTGTGTGGTGCAGACACTGGCCCAGAAACAATACATTTATACAGGGGAATAAACATTTGGATATTGAAGCAAGGCAAAACACATTACAGGACCTCAGTCCAGTTAACCCCTAGCTTCCCTGATGAGAGTAGAGGGTGGCCAAATGGGGGTGTAACCCCTTTAATCCCGGGCCAAATCCTCTCTATCGTCACATCCGTTTATAACGCGGTGGTCACGGGTGGCCCCCAAGGACCACGCTATAATGGAGTTAAGCTGTATATATATTATATATATATATATACATATATATATATATGCATATATATATATATATATACAAACACAAACGAAAAGAAAAAATGGCGCCAACCTAAAACCACTATATGAATAAACACATAAAAATTATGAAAAAAACCTATACTATGCAAAATGGAGGAAAATATTAATGTATAAACACAATGCATGAATTAAAATAAAAATACAAATAACCGATGAAAAGTCCAGATAAAAATATGTATATATAAGAAATACAAATCCTAAAAAATGCTCCAATTGCTATCCAAAAGAGTCTCTACAGCCCGAATGAAGGGAACACCACTTCCTTGAAGATATCTATAGAAACACAAAAAAAAACAGGCGCACTCATAGCGTAAAAAGGTATAACAATAAATTTATGGAGTCAAGGATTTAAAAATGCACACTCACAAACATAGCTTAATAAAAAGCAATTTTGAGTATAACTCAGCCAGTCAGATGAAGGAACCCGGTAACGGATAACTTCAGTGAAGTGTCCGGTGTAGACACACTGCAGCAACCTCTGTAAACGCCTCTGGATCCCGGGGAACACGAGGGACACCGCCTTCCTCTCAATCCGGCGTCACACAATGAGTTCTCAGCTACAGGTACCGCGAGAACTCAGTGACGTCAGAGGATTCGACCGGATAAAGTTCCCATGAATAGCGGGTGGACGGCTGAGATAGATACTTCAAAAGAAGCAATAAAATGCTGAATACAAGCTAGGAGAACTCCTGATGAAACGCGTAGAGAGTGTTATGTGGAGGTGTACTGTCCAGTTTTACTACCACAGCATCACACGCGGAACAAGAGACAGTCCTGTCGGCGAACATTTCTCTGACTCTGGCCATAAGATGAACGATCTGAGGGTTGCCATACTCAAAGGTAATCTTAAAACACCGAAAGAGAGACGGTTGCATGAATACAAATTTATGCAACTCTTCGGGACACTTAACGGTGGCCTAAACAGAGATCGAAATTTTATGAGTCATTACTGACACAAGTGAACTCTCTTCCCATGAGCGCTAAAGACCATGTCTGTACATACTGTACTATATGTATGCACACACAGCTGTCTCTTACACATACCAATACACCTTGTTTTTCCATCCCCATACACCAATAGGGACCACATAGTATCCACACACACTTCTAGTTATGCCACTATCTCCCACATTTCCACACCTACCCACACCATTTTTATTAACTCCCACTCCACACACCCCTTTTGTAAAGCACTGTATACACTGTGGGCTCTCCATTCATTTATATTCACACAGATACACACACACACACTCTTACATCACTTTCTTTCAGGAACCATTTAACACCTCTAGCCATAAATCTCATCCACACCTGGAGAAGGACAAGCACAGATAACATTCCAAGAGACACTGTTTTTAAGTATTCCCTTTGCTTGCTTCATTCATTGTAACATCGCCGGAAGAAGAGATCAGTGTATCTCGAAAGCTCGCACAAATAAAAGCATTTTGTTAGCCACAGAACGGTATCATCTATTTATTTTGTGATTATACATCCCTTAGCTTCTTTGCATACCCAGTCAATCAACCCCACACTGATGAGACCCATTAAGGTCGAAACAGCTGTCTGTGGGTGGCTGTGCTCAAAGCTGTGACCATGCAGCAAGCTTAAGCCTATAGGGTACCATGTTAAAAATGGTTTTTGAAGCAAAAAGTGACACTGCGTGCTCATTTGCATGTCATTTCCCAGAATCCCTTGCTGCAGTGGAAGTGCTGTGTGATTGGTGATAATGGTGAAGGGCGGGGTTGCAGACCTGCTTTAGACATGCAGATGAGCATACAGTTATATATATATATATATATATATATATATATATATATATATATATATATATATATATATACTGAGTTAAGTTATGGTGAGTAAAAAAAGTGACAAAAATCCTCCACAGGAAAGCAAATATGCAAATATAACTGTATGCTCATCTGCATGTCTTAGGCAGGTCTGCAACCCCGCCTTTCCCCATTATCACCCAGCATACAGCACTTCCACTGCAACAAGGGATTCTGGGAAATGACATGCAAATGAGCACACAGTTGAGGCAAAAAGTGACACTGTGTGCTCATTTGCATGTCATTTCCCAGAATCCCTTGCTGCAGTGGAAGTGCTGTATGCTGGGTGATAATGGGGAAAGGCGGGGTTGCAGACCTGCCTAAGACATGCAGATGAGCATACAGTTATATTTGCATATATATATATATATATATATATATATATATAAAAAAAAAGGGGGAAGGAAAGCAGCGCCTATGCTAAGGTTAACTAGGCAAATAAATATATATCCTATACACCAACTGTGCAAAAACTATTATTAATCTATACACTTAAACAATAAAATAATTGGATTATCCTAACACAGATATTAAATAGACCTATAACCAAAAACACATGATATATTAATAGTATTAAGAAAAAATAAAAGATAAAGCCAAAAGAAAAAAGAGAGTATGAACACCAGTCCTCAGATAGTCCAATAATGATATGGATCCTGGTATGAAGGGTCTCCTGCTGCTCTCCAAAGTGGACGAACCACGTCCACAGGGCATCTATAGAAGAAAAGGGAAGAGAGAGCGCATACCCATAGCGTAAAATAGTCAATTTTAATGAGGGGAAGGGAGGGAAGGGGTTAAGAAATGCGCTTACAAGAAAGCAGTAAAATCAAGCATTGTGTGAATAATCACCACCATCCGGTTTGTATCTGCAGTATCCTGGGGCAGTCCCGATCGTGCAGCAATAGGATCAGTGTCCAAACAGATGTCCAGGGCTGGTGTATTCCATATACACGTGTAGGGTCCTGGAAAGATGGCTCCTCGTGGATCAAGCCTTTGCAGCAGTCGCGCGGTCCAATCAGTTCCGGCGCGCGGTGATGACGTCAATGCCCATGCGTCTAACGTGATGACGCTCCCTGACGCGTTTCGTCACTCACGGGTGACTTTCTCAAAGGGAAGTATAGAGAAGGGGGAGGTCCAGTACTTTATATGCTCTCCAATTATCTAGATCACTGGGAGTCTCCCCTTCTCAGCTGTATATACGCTTGGTGCTAATTGATATTTGTTAGATGCGCACAATGCATATTAAAAACCTTTGAGTTGAAGGAGTAAAGAAAAAATCTTATTCAAACAACAATTAATTAGATGAAAAAAAGGCACATAGTATTCATATGGGGAGTCAACCTTCACATAACATGACAAAGTATACATCAATAATTGATAAACCTGTCATACAAATATCGTGAAAGATAGACATGCAAGGAATGTATATTTTTTACAAATCGTGCATGTATATGGTCCACTCAGCTGACATGACCATTCAAAATATAAAAGGTATCTCCCTGTATAATTACATATAAAAATACAAATTGCATACAATTTAACAATACCAAATTGTGTTGAAAAACATATAAATGTAATTCCAATAATTAAACAGAATCAAATGAAAGACACAGTAAGAAAGCATTATTACCAGATATTGAACCCTATAAGGAGGGCAATTTCCCATATTAACATATGCCTAACAACTTAAGCACAGTGCATATATTTATTCAAGTCTATAGGCCAGGGCAAAGCAAGGTCTCAAGAGGGGGTGAACTGGGATATGAATGTAGTAAGTGAAATATTATGTGCTTGTAGATAAGTGTATGAGTGTAAATATAGAAAGTTTATCAATTCCTACTATATTAAAAATCAATTATATTACTACCAATATGTGAATAATTCTAGTGGTGATGGAACTAAGTCCAAGTGTGACTATATTTGTGCGTGAATAATTGTAATAAAAACTATATAATAAAAATAATTAATGTATAGTGATATTTAATATGTACTATGTGTGTGACCATACACCAAAAAGTGAATATAGTGTAAGCTAAACTAAAATAGTGTGGTCCCAGCTCCGGTACAGGAGAGGGTGTGAGGGGGGGGGGGGGAGGGGGGGGGGGGGAAATGGGAAAGGGGGAAGGGGGGGAAAGGGGAAGGATTGGAGAGGAATGGGATAGATGGTTGGGAAGGGAGGGATCTAGGATATCCCAAGGAGAGATCCAGACAAAAGATTGTGGAGGGCAGAGGAAGTCTAGCAGGAAGAGGCGTCCAAGCATCATTTTACAAAGGTACTCACATCCAGGCATTCATTAAGTCCACCCGGGCTTAAAGTGCCCAATCGGTGGATCCAAAAAGTTTCCCGCCTACATAGAGTTTTAAACCGATCACCGCCTAGGGTATTTGGTGAGATGGTCTCAATTCCCATTACTCGCATAGTTTTAGGGTCTTGTTGGTGGAATGTTTTATAATGCCTGGACAAACTATGGTTGTTGAGACCCTTAATCACATTTCTCCTGTGTTCCAAAAAACGCGTTCCAAGAGTCCTAGTAGTACGTCCAACATATTTTAAATTACACCCACACTGGATGATATATACGACGTACGTACTAAGACAGTTAATGGAACTTTTAATTGCATGAGTGGCCCTTGTATTAGAGGAACTAACCTGAGTCTGGCTAAGGAGATGCCTACAAGTGATACATCGGCTGCGACCGCATAGGTGGTTGCCTGGTGGACCCTTTTGGACCTTATCAATGGTGGAAGTGGACGAGGACCTTAATCTAGTGGGGGCTAGAATGCTTTTAATGCTTCTAGCCTTTCTGTATGTCACAGTAGCCCTATCGGGTAAAATGGGTCCCAAATGGGGGTCACACTTAAGAACTGACCAGTGGTTATTCAAGATCCTATTTATGGCTTTAAATGACTGGTTATAATCAGTAACGAACCTTGATGTCGATGCCTCCATCCCTGAATGTGCTGTTGGTGAATCGTAACCGAGACGAGTCCCCTTATGATTTTTCTTTTTAGACTGATTCAGTAAGGTAGATCTATCGGATGCACTCACCTTGTCAAAAGAGTCGGAAATCAGTACTGGATCATACCCTTTAGAGAGGAACTTTGTTCCTAATGATGCAGACTGGTTCTTGAAATCCATATCCCTAGTGCAGTTCCTACGTAGTCTGTGGAACTGCCCCAAGGGAATGTTGTTGAGCCATTGTTTGTGATGGTTACTGGACGCATGGACATAGCTATTTACAGACACAGATTTGAAGTGTGTGGTGGTGATAATATTCAAATCTGTGTCTGTACTAAGAGCCAGGTCCAGAAAGACAGTGGATGATTTACTGATGTCAAATGTGAACTTTAATCCTAGCAGATTGTCATCGAAGGAGCTCAAAATACTATTTAACACCGATGTTTCTCCATCCCAAATGATAATAATATCATCTATGAAACGGCCATAGTATACGAGACCCGCCCCAAGCAAGATGTTCTGCCAAACGGAGGATTCCTCCCAATACCCCATAAAGAGGTTGGCATAGCTAGGGGCGAATCTCGTACCCATGGCCGTTCCACAGATTTGTAAATGAAAATCACCTTCAAATAAAAAATAATTGTGTGTGAGGATAAAGTGAATACATTGTAAAATAAATTGTTTGTGTTTTTCCGGAAATGATAAATCCCTGTCCAACAGGGGTCGTCAGCTGGTACTGGTGGGGGGGCCAGGTCTAAGGTACCTAACACCAATCACAAGTCAGCTCATTTTTTGGACAGAACTCCGAGACAGGAGGGGAGGTTGAAAGGGAGGGATCCAGACAAACACTATCCCCTTTGGGACCGAGAGGCCCCAAACAGACCCAATGGTCAGGGAAAAAGAGGAGCAGAGGAGTTAGGGCAGGCAGAGTCGTCCAGAGGAAGAAGAAAAACAGAAGAGGAGTAGTTACAACTGAAGAGAGTAATAACATATTCAATCTCTCTAATACTGTATTAACAGAATCAGACAAATCTTTATTAGAGAAGGGTCTTTCTTTTGCCCCAAATACAGGCCCCAATTTATTTCAGTTGTTCATTGATTTGAACAGTTACATTAGAAAAATGACACTGAATAGACATTATAGGATTCAAGAGACAAATACCAAATGTAATGAGTCTAAAATTGTTTTTGATACACAGGAAAAGGTCTGCATTGATGCACTCACCTCGTTGCTGAGAGAGTCGGACTCACTTTCTGGATCACCAGAACTTATTGACAACTTTGAGCGGTCCATCCATCCCACCAGGTCTGTGGAAGGTGACTTAGATATGGATTGTAATATTATACATTCGCCATTTGCACCCAGGTCGGTCTTCTTCCCATACCAATCAAAGGGGGGATTTGTGGACACGTTCTATAACCTGGTTCTACGAGACTTTGAGCTATTGTGCGCAAAACCCACGAAATTTAGTCCAAATTTAACCAAGGGTGAACTGGGCGCATTGGGCAAGCTTAAGGCCAATCATGAGATAGTTATTAGACAGGCCGACAAGGGGGGGGGCATAGTCATTCAGGAATTGTCTGCCTACCTCTTAGAGGCGCGCAGACTCCTGGGTGACTTGGCCTCCTACACCTTGTTAGAGTCCGATCCAGTGGACTCCTACCAGTTGTCGTTGAAGGAGCTTCTTATCACTGCACTAGGTGAAGGTATCATTTCTAAATCTGAATTCAAATTTTTGTATTCCTCACATCCACGCACTCCTATTTTTTATCATTTGCCCAAAGTGCACAAATCCCTGTCCAATCCCCCTGGCAGACCCATAGTATCGGGGGTGGAGTCAATGACATCGAGTTTGTCCCAATATGTTGATTACTTTCTCCAACCCTATGTAGCTAAGCTCAGGTCCCATATTAGGGACACGCTCCATGTCATTGATTCCATCTCCGAGATTAGGTGGAAACCAACCTATCTATGGGCCACTTGTGATGTTACATCACTGTACACCTGCATTGAACATGACAGGGGGATAGAAGCAATTAAGTATTGGTTGGACAGGGATTTATCATTTCCGGAAAAACACAAACAATTTATTTTACAATGTATTCACTTTATCCTCACACACAATTATTTTTTATTTGAAGGTGATTTTCATTTACAAATCTGTGGAACGGCCATGGGTATGAGATTCGCCCCTAGCTATGCCAACCTCTTTATGGGGTATTGGGAGGAATCCTCCGTTTGGCAGAACATCTTGCTTGGGGCGGGTCTCGTATACTATGGCCGTTTCATAGATGATATTATTATCATTTGGGATGGAGAAACATCGGTGTTAAATAGTATTTTGAGCTCCTTCGATGACAATCTGCTAGGATTAAAGTTCACATTTGACATCAGTAAATCATCCACTGTCTTTCTGGACCTGGCTCTTAGTACAGACACAGATTTGAATATTATCACCACCACACACTTCAAATCTGTGTCTGTAAATAGCTATGTCCATGCGTCCAGTAACCATCACAAACAATGGCTCAACAACATTCCCTTGGGGCAGTTCCACAGACTACGTAGGAACTGCACTAGGGATATGGATTTCAAGAACCAGTCTGCATCATTAGGAACAAAGTTCCTCTCTAAAGGGTATGATCCAGTACTGATTTCCGACTCTTTTGACAAGGTGAGTGCATCCGATAGATCTACCTTACTGAATCAGTCTAAAAAGAAAAATCATAAGGGGACTCGTCTCGGTTACGATTCACCAACAGCACATTCAGGGATGGAGGCATCGACATCAAGGTTCGTTACTGATTATAACCAGTCATTTAAAGCCATAAATAGGATCTTGAATAACCACTGGTCAGTTCTTAAGTGTGACCCCCATTTGGGACCCATTTTACCCGATAGGGCTACTGTGACATACAGAAAGGCTAGAAGCATTAAAAGCATTCTAGCCCCCACTAGATTAAGGTCCTCGTCCACTTCCACCATTGATAAGGTCCAAAAGGGTCCACCAGGCAACCACCTATGCGGTCGCAGCCGATGTATCACTTGTAGGCATCTCCTTAGCCAGACTCAGGTTAGTTCCTCTAATACAAGGGCCACTCATGCAATTAAAAGTTCCATTAACTGTCTTAGTACGTACGTCGTATATATCATCCAGTGTGGGTGTAATTTAAAATATGTTGGACGTACTACTAGGACTCTTGGAACGCGTTTTTTGGAACACAGGAGAAATGTGATTAAGGGTCTCAACAACCATAGTTTGTCCAGGCATTATAAAACATTCCACCAACAAGACCCTAAAACTATGCGAGTAATGGGAATTGAGACCATCTCACCAAATACCCTAGGCGGTGATCGGTTTAAAACTCTATGTAGGCGGGAAACTTTTTGGATCCACCGATTGGGCACTTTAAGCCCGGGTGGACTTAATGAATGCCTGGATGTGAGTACCTTTGTAAAATGATGCTTGGACGCCTCTTCCTGCTAGACTTCCTCTGCCCTCCACAATCTTTTGTCTGGATCTCTCCTTGGGATATCCTAGATCCCTCCCTTCCCAACCATCTATCCCATTCCTCTCCAATCCTTCCCCTTTCCCCCCCTTCCCCCTTTCCCATTTCCCCCCCCCCTCCCCCCCCCCCCCCCCTCACACCCTCTCCTGTACCGGAGCTGGGACCACACTATTTTAGTTTAGCTTACACTATATTCACTTTTTGGTGTATGGTCACACACATAGTACATATTAAATATCACTATACATTAATTATTTTTATTATATAGTTTTTATTACAATTATTCACGCACAAATATAGTCACACTTGGACTTAGTTCCATCACCACTAGAATTATTCACATATTGGTAGTAATATAATTGATTTTTAATATAGTAGGAATTGATAAACTTTCTATATTTACACTCATACACTTATCTACAAGCACATAATATTTCACTTACTACATTCATATCCCAGTTCACCCCCTCTTGAGACCTTGCTTTGCCCTGGCCTATAGACTTGAATAAATATATGCACTGTGCTTAAGTTGTTAGGCATATGTTAATATGGGAAATTGCCCTCCTTATAGGGTTCAATATCTGGTAATAATGCGTTCTTACTGTGTCTTTCATTTGATTCTGTTTAATTATTGGAATTACATTTATATGTTTTTCAACACAATTTGGTATTGTTAAATTGTATGCAATTTGTATTTTTATATGTAATTATACAGGGAGATACCTTTTATATTTTGAATGGTCATGTCAGCTGAGTGGACCATATACATGCACGATTTGTAAAAAATATGCATTCCTTGCATGTCTATCTTTCACGATATTTGTATGACAGGTTTATCAATTATTGATGTATACTTTGTCATGTTATGTGAAGGTTGACTCCCCATATGAATACTATGTGCCTTTTTTTCATCTAATTAATTGTTGTTTGAATAAGATTTTTTCTTTACTCCTTCAACTCAAAGGTTTTTAATATGCATTGTGCGCATCTAACAAATATCAATTAGCACCAAGCGTATATACAGCTGAGAAGGGGAGACTCCCAGTGATCTAGATAATTGGAGAGCATATAAAGTACTGGACCTCCCCCTTCTCTATACTTCCCTTTGAGAAAGTCACCCGTGAGTGACGAAACGCGTCAGGGAGCGTCATCACGTTAGACGCATGGGCATTGACGTCATCACCGCGCGCCGGAACTGATTGGACCGCGCGACTGCTGCAAAGGCTTGATCCACGAGGAGCCATCTTTCCAGGACCCTACACGTGTATATGGAATACACCAGCCCTGGACATCTGTTTGGACACTGATCCTATTGCTGCACGATCGGGACTGCCCCAGGATACTGCAGATACAAACCGGATGGTGGTGATTATTCACACAATGCTTGATTTTACTGCTTTCTTGTAAGCGCATTTCTTAACCCCTTCCCTCCCTTCCCCTCATTAAAATTGACTATTTTACGCTATGGGTATGCGCTCTCTCTTCCCTTTTCATATATATATATATATATATAAAAAATAATCCACATATTGGGACACGCTGGACGTCATCGACTCCACCCCCGAAACAATGGGTCTACCTGGTGGGTTGGAAATGTGTTTGTGTAACTTAGGAATATGGTAAAAAATAGGAGTTCTGGGATAACGTATATATAAAAAATTAAACTCAGCTTTTGTAATGATTTCCAAAGTGAGGGCTCTACTGAGAAAGTCCTTATACTGTTTCTGGAATTCCTCCATAGGGTCCTCAATCAAAACTATGTAAGATGTTTTATCGTTTAAAAGCCTAAAAGCTTCTGACAGGTAGTCCGTTCTGTCTTGTAGAACTATTCCTCCTCCTTTATCTGCTTGTCTTATTACTAGATCTTTCATATTGCTAAGCTCTTTTAATGCAATATTCTCCTCTTTTGATAGATTTCTATTTCGTATCGAAGTAGTATTTGAACACATTGACTCAAAATCTTTAAGGACCATTGTGTAGAATGTTTCTACAAATGATCCTTTTGAGTGGTAAGGAAAGTACGTGGATTTAGCAGAAAAAGGGGATTGGACTATTTTATTTTATTTTAACTTCTGAGTGTCAATTTGCTGAGTTGTATTTAAATCAATCATTGAGTTTAATATTGGTGCTATTTCCAATGTATCTAAAAAAGGATTCTTATTAGATGAAATGGAACTATCTATCTCATACATGGATAATTGACTGTGATCTAAAAGAGGTATTGGTTTTTCAATTTGACTGTTTTCCATTAATAGTGTTGTCATTACTTCAATACAGGCCACTTCTTGCGTGTTAAATATACATTGTTGTTCCTTATTTTGTATAGTAAAATGTCTCATTAAGGTGATTTTTCTAATGTATTTGTTTAAGTCCACAAACAGATCAAATCTGTTTGGCAGACTACTCGGTGCAAAAGAGAGGCCTCTGGTCAAAAGTGAAACATGGTTACTAGACAGTATAAAAGTGGATAAATTAAAAATACCGTGTGTCTCTGGATGGCTGGTCCTTAGCTCACCTTCCTTCTTTCTTTGCTCACGCCTCCCTCCCCTGATTCCTCGCAACTTCTTTTTCTTCGTTGTGGGGTGTTTGAATGATAGGTCGGTTTCCGATCCCACAGAGGATAAGATTTCCCCTTTTCCCGGTTCTCTTCCTGTGTCACCAGTTCTAAAAAAGAGGCAGTGTGAGACTTTACACAATGGTCCTTAAAGATTTTGAGTCAATGTGTTCAAATACTACTTCGATACGAAATAGAAATCTATCAAAAGAGGAGAATATTGCATTAAAAGAGCTTAGCAATATGAAAGATCTAGTAATAAGACAAGCAGATAAAGGAGGAGGAATAGTTCTACAAGACAGAACGGACTACCTGTCAGAAGCTTTTAGGCTGTTAAACGATAAAACATCTTACATAGTTTTGATTGAGGACCCTATGGAGGAATTCCAGAAACAGTATAAGGACTTTCTCAGTAGAGCCCTCACTTTGGAAATCATTACAAAAGCTGAGTTTAATTTTTTATATATACGTTATCCCAGAACTCCTATTTTTTACCATATTCCTAAGTTACACAAACACATTTCCAACCCACCAGGTAGACCCATTGTTTCGGGGGTGGAGTCGATGACGTCCGGCGTGTCCCAATATGTGGATTATTTTTTACAACCATTAGTGAGCAGACTGAGGTCCCACTTGAGGGACACGCTGCATGTCCTTGACTCCATCTCTAAAATTAGGTGGAAACCAACATATATCTGGGCTACGTGCGATGTAACATCGCTATACACATGCATTAAACACAGTAAAGGTCTAGAAGCAGTTAAGCATTTTCTTTCCGTGGATAGTAATTTAGGCAACACACAGTCCACATTTATTTTACAGGCAATATTATTCATATTAGAGCACAATTATTTTCTTTTTGAGGACACATATTATTTGCAGATCTGTGGGACGGCCATGGGCACGAGATTTGCCCCCAGCTATGCTAACCTCTACATGGGTTTGTGGGAGGAACTCAATGTGTGGGGTGATGCGGATCTGGGGGCGAGTCTCGTGTACTATGGCCGTTACATAGATGATCTAATTATAATTTGGGACGGTGAATTGGAACATTTAGAACAGAGACTATCATCATTCAATCAAAACGACATGGATCTAAAATTTACATTTAACATCAATAAAAATAGTATAGTGTTTTTGGACCTTGTATTGGAGGCCAATCCAAGTGGTGATATCATCACGAAAACACACTTCAAGACAGTCGCAACAAATAGCTATCTACATAATGATAGCAATCATTATAAAAGATGGCTTGCCAACATCCCCAGGGGTCAGTTTCTCAGAATTAGGAGAAATTGTACCTTACATTCTGATTATCTGGCCCAGGGGGAAATACTGGTACAAAGGTTTTTGGCAAAGGGGTACAATCGACATACCATACTGGAAACATTTCGACAGGTCAGTCTGCTAGACCGTCAGACTTTACTCAATAAATCTAATAGGGAGAAACAGATAATGGTTGAATCTAATGATAGATTCAAGTCACCACCATTCATTACGACTTATAATAATTCAGCAAGAGGTATCACAACAATTCTTAACAAACATTGGAAAATATTACTAAATGACCCTATAATTGGGAACAATTTACCAACACACATTCCCATTGTATATAAAAAAGCCAGGAATCTAAAGACCATGTTGGCTCCAAGTCGCCTGAAACAAACTATTGACTTCCCCATTATTAGACCAATAACAAAAGGGAACTTTACGTGTGGTAGAAGTAGATGCCTAACCTGTAAACACATGTGTGAAACTGACCAAGTTAAGTCTCATCACAATAAATCTATACATAAAATCAAAAGTCATATGGACTGTCTATCTTCCTTTGTTATATATGTAATCACATGTCTATGTGGATACCAATACGTAGGGAGAACTACACGAACTCTAAGTACAAGATTCCTAGAGCACAGACGAAACATCATACGTGGTATTACAACTCACAACCTGTCTAGACATTTTCTGGACAAACACAATAAGGATCCATCCTCTTTAGGAGTCTTGTGTTTGGAACATATTCCCCTAACTGTATTAAGTGGTGACAGAGTTAAGAAACTGAATCTAAGGGAGACCTACTGGATATATATGTTGGAAACATTGAGTCCAGTAGGTCTCAATGACTGTATCGATACTAGCACCATTGTTTAATGTATCTCGTGTTTCCACTGGTGGGATCTCGGAGGTCTGAGCATGTTTATCGTGCTCCCTTTGGGGTCCCGGTTGGTGGAGGCAATGAGAGACCCCTGGTCGAAATTGTATCAACACAATCACACAAACACCATACAATTATCATAAAATTTATTAAAAGATTTTACAATTTAGTAATACACAGAATATTGAATAAAAATAAAAACAAAAATAAAAACACATTAAAGGTTTGCACTATATCACTAAATACACACATATTCAAAAAGATATGATCATTTGTCTATGGTCAATCAATATTAAATATTGCACAGTACACATAATTTCTATATTTAGCTAATTAATATCTATCTTTCTTTACTACAAGCTCTGGATGGCTGCTGCTTGGTTCATCTTTCTTCATTTGCAACGTGGGCTCTATTCATCACCGTCTCCAATCTCCCATTCAAATAGGGAGATTGCTCTACTATTTACAAATCATATTTATCTCATGTCACTCTAGTAGTTCCATTAGGGAGACCAGTGGGGACTGCGAGTGGGAACAGTGGTATCCCAATCTCCAACATTCATTCTACCGGGGTTAGCATAATTATAAATTTATAACTAAATGATTATGTTTAATTATGTGTGGGAAATTTTCCTGTGTTTGTTATTGGATTCAATAAATATAAAAGAGAATCCATTAGCAGATATAGGGTCTCAATATACTTATGAATTTAACATCATAGCATTAACACGTCAGTCATTTCATCTCTTCCTTTGCAGCACGTATGGAGAGTTTTATTTCCATCCACTCTCCAAAAACAAGCTTAAATCAACATTCCAGCAATTTTTTCACTATATGGTTTATCTCTAATGGTATAAGTTACAACGAATACTCACCTTGGGCTATTATGTTTTACTAAAATAATTTATACTGGGTTGTCCTCTTACAGTGTTCAATGTTTGAAAAATGTTTTAGTTAGGGCCATTATATAACATGATTTTTAGTATTTTTTTATATTTTATATTTAAGGTTCATTTGTTATCACTATGTTTTGTTTCATCTGTTTTTAAATTGATTAGGTGAAACAGGTCATATCACTTACCATCAAATATTAAGTTTTGTTGTTAAATATTATTATTATTCAATTTGTTTTCAGTATTTAGATATTTATGTTCCATTTATTAATATATATTAGATTCATGTTTTTGTTTCTGTTTTAAAGATATTAATATGTAAATTGATTAGTATTTGGTAGTTAACCCATTTGTAGATGAACATCGTTGCACCAGGTTTAAATTAGCACAAACATTGCCCATTGAACTGAACACAGCTGTGAAAAAATGCTAGGTACTGGCCGAAGGGACTATTTAATAACAGGCAGTTCAGTGTGGTATCCATCCCCTGATGAAATCCGCAAGGACGGAAGAAACGCGTAGGGATATGTGGCAGTGAAACCTACGGTGGTCGAGCAGCTCCCAGCTACCAACGTGAAGACGTGGTGACGTGTGCCAAGTCCTTTCCGGGTCCCAGTGCTCCACGAGAGAGGTGAACGGCGGCTGCAGGTTACAACTAAGCAGTCGAAAAGGCAATTAGATCCCCTTACCCTCTGGGACAACGGCAGAAGCAGACACAAGATCCAGCATTCTGAAGGATTGCAGTACGCACGGAGGTGATCGTGGAGTCTTCTGTTGGTGCATGGGCTGGTCCCATAATATGCTTGATTTTATCAGACAAATTGTAAGTGTGCATTTGTCTTGTCCGTGATGTATTAAAATTGTTATCTGATTTTACACAAGGATCGGGCGCTTCTTTTCTTTTTTCTATATATATATATATATATATATATATATATATATATATATATATATATATATATATATATATGTATGTGATGTAGAGGTATCTGTACCGTGTTAGCCGAGCTTAATAATCAAAAATGAATAGACAATACAGTTCTGTGGCTAACAAAATTCTTTTTTTGTGCAAGCTTTCGAGATACACTGATCTCTTCTTCCGGCGTTGTTACAATGAATAAAGCAAACAAGGTTTAACTTATAAACAGTGCATCTTGGAATGTTATCTGAGACTGAAACCTATCCTTCCCCCCTGTGCAGTATGTGATTTATGACTTGAGATGTAAATAGGTAGTGATGTAAGTGTGTGTATGTATGTATGTAAATGTAAATTTATAAAGCGCCCACAGTGTATACAGCGCTTTACAAAAGCGCACTGACATTTATATAGTATATACCTGTTAACGCAAATAAAACTTATTTTTGCAGCAAATTTGAATTTTAACTAAAAATGTTCCCATCTTTAGTGGATGGCGGATTCCTATTTCTAGACATCTAAGGAGACTGGAGAATGCTTGATAGTTAAATGCAGAGACCATCTGTGATTAATTAACTGCAGTGATTCAGATGAAAAACTTGGTTTGGAATTAGTAGTCCCCCATGCAACAAATACAAGGAAACAAGAACAGTCTGTAAGAGGAACAATTTGACATACAGTATGATATGGATTTCTTATTTGAAAAGGGATTAAGCAGAAATGTTAAAATGTTATTCTTTTGCATGTAAATAAAAACAATTAACAATATCTGTATCTTCTGAACTACATGAAGAAAATGTCCATTAGTGTGACGTCAACATCTTTAACGTACAATAGGTTTGAATTAGACCTAATTGGACATTGTAATCATTGTGAAAACATTTATTTATTTTACACCGCCCTTATATTGAGTAGGTTGCTTTATCAAGAATGTTTAAAGTGAAAATTTCTACCAAGGAATGAAACATTATTTAGGGCACAGGTGGCAGTGAAATGCAACAGGCTTTTAGCATTATTGTGTACAATAACCATGTTTTTATTTGAGCTGCTGGAGATGTTACATTTTTGCTAAAATAGAAATAGTACTATGCACCTGCTTACCCTTACAAACAAACTTTCAAGTGCTGTCAAAATCCCTATTCAGTAATGTCATGTCACTCTGCCCCAATATTTGTTAACATGCAATTTTCAAAATAATGAATCATGTATTATATAAAATATACTGCAAGTTACATAAAGGAGCTCTAAGTTACAGTATACATTGATATTCTAATACATATGTATATACTTAAAGTTTGCATACAGTATATAGTAGGGATATCAACTCCAGTCCTATTTGACTGCCCCACTTACTGATCCACCTGTGCTGAAGCAGGAATATCTTGAGAACCTAACCATGTTGGTGTTTTTTGAGCATTGGAGTTGGCTACTGTAAGACGGTATATACTGTACAGATGTTTGTACACATCTCAGGTCCATTTTGAGCATGCACATTCACTTTTTCTTTCTCATCAGTTCATTTTATATCTGTGCATACAAAATTGGTACGAGTTCTGTCCATCTACCTCCATTTCACACAAACAACACATTTTATTTCTAAACTATTACAAGGCACAAATAATACGATCTACTGTTTTAAAGCAGAAAATACTCATGAGAGGGGGGTCCAAATTTCCTTCCTCAAAAAAAGAGTGCTTAATTTAACTTTGCATTCAGAAGTGGTATTGTCTGAAACTGGACTAAACTGTTCGTAAGATCTGAAACTACAAATAGAATGTACTGCAATAATAGTGTTTTTGGGTGTTGTAGGTAGATGTTGATATGGTCTATGTTATACTCTGTGGAACTCAAAGCTCCATTTAAAGCACATAAAATGACATTAACTAGGGATCGGCAGAACCGTCCAAGTCCGTTCTCTGGAGTTTCTAGATATTTTAGGCCAAATTCGTGCACCCCACCAAAAACAAGCAACGGATTTGCCATTAAAAAAATCTGAGCGTATTGTTAATAATCCGGACTAATTCCAAAATCCTTAAAAAAATATATAGGTTTAAAGAAGGGGGTCTCCAGAGTTAAACCCCGTTTATTTAAGCTCTGGGGACCCCCTGCTTCCTAAGGTACTTACCTCCATAGGGGGTGCCTGCATTTCTCTTCAGTTTAAATTTCCCAGTCTGTGTGCCAATAGGAAGCCATGGCCCAAGGCATTTAAACTGCTAAGAGATACTGGCAGCACGTACGGAGCTGTTTGTTTTAGGAAACAGGGGTCCCTAGTGTCAGGAATCGGCGTTCTCCGCGCTCCCCACACAGAGCACTCACTTCCCTCGGCGATTCCTCTGCTCAGCGCCGGGCGCGCCCACGCCCTCCCGCGCGCACACCTGCACCATCCACTGGCTCGGTCCACAGGCGTACACGCGTTACAGAGCGCGCTCAGTCTGCACACTCTTCTTCCAGTCCCCCGGACCTCAGCCTCCGCCCTCGCAAGCCGTACGGGCATACTCAGGTTACAAACAAGTCTCACCTGGCCTGTTATGCCTGCACCAATCTGCAGTGTCTCCCTGTAGCTCTTCCAGTCCCGCCTCCGTTCCTAATTGGACCTTCCTGCTTTATCTAGCTCCTCTCTGCTCTCAGTCTTTGCTCGACATAGTCTCTGCATGGAAGTACTTCAGGATTCTCTTAGTGTTTTCACAGGTTCTGACATGACTTGTACGACTAACCCCTCTGGCTCTCGATCTCGGCACTCCTGGGACAACGCTCACTCTGATACCCCTCGAACCCGGCTTGGACTACGACAACGGAAATTCTTTAACCGGTACCGGCAAGAATTGCTAGCAAACACCACCTGGCCTGGCAACGCCTAATTCACCACACTCCGGACACGCTCCTTCTGCTGCGGGTGTGTGTTCCTATACGTCCCCACCTCAGTATAAGGGACGGGTCTGGTCTTCAGGCAGCACCGGCGTAACATTATGTCGAGCCCACAAGACGCAGACCAGACTGACATGGCCTCCATGATGACGGCCATGTATCAACAAGTCCAGGCCCTAACGGACCATATGGCTCTTCTCACTCAACAGGTACAAGACATTTCATTTCAGGTACCACCTGTTGCCGCACCGCCACTTTCGCCAGAACCAGTATCCACCGCGACCTCGGGCCCGAAGTTCCCGGCACCTAAACCGTATGCTGGGGATCCGCACGCCTGCCGCGGTTTCCTCAATCAATGCGAGATCCAGTTTGAGATGGCTCCGCAGCAGTATTCCACTGGTCGCAAGAAAGTGGCGTATGTTTACAGCCTGCTTACAGGGAAAGCGCTGGCATGGGCCTCCCCAATTTGGGAACTACGTCCCGATATCACATGCGACTACGCAGCCTTTAGACGAGACTTTCGACAGGTCTTCGATAACCCCGCATGCCAAGAAACTGCCTCTGACTCTTTGCTTGAGCTTTCCCAGGGACGTCGTTCCGTGGCCCAGTACGCCTTGGAGTTAAGGACCATAGCAGCTGAGACACGATGGGGCCCTTCTACCTTCTGTTTACCACCAATTCCGGGATGTTTTCAAAAAAGTACAGTCAGACCTTCTGCCACCACACAGGACTTACGATTGTCCGATCGATCTGGTTCCAGGTTACTCCCTACCCAAGTAAAGACCTACTCATTGTCGTTACCAGAATCTCATGCTATGGATGAATACACTGGCGACACACATTATTCGAGCTCGGCTAGTCCCACGAATTCGGGTATACCCGGGTGTATTGAGGTTTGTGACTGTTTTCTGCCCGAGTGCATTGAGGTATTTTCCAGGCAGGGTTTGAAGCATTTTATTCCCGCTGGCTGCAATACTGCACAGTATATATATATAAACTGCATTACAATTCATGAATTTATGCCATCTGGTAGACACGCGAAGCATTGCAGCCTATTAAATCCTAATCATTATCATTTAACAGATCAGCCACCCGTCAGCCAGGCATGAACCCAGGCTGGGAAGGCAAACGCAACGGGGCTTGTCAGAGGTGAGGAGCAGCGCATTCCAGGTATCTGCCAGGTACATACTGGGTATTTGCTCGAATAAAGTGTGTCGGTGCAGTATATCCAGGAGAATCTCAAGAAAGGCTTTATTCGTCACTCCAATTCTCCAGCAGGGTCTGGGTTTTTCTTCGTCAAGAAAAAGGACGGGTCCTTGAGGCCTTGCATCAATTACAGGGGTTTGAACCGCATAACTGTTAAAAATGGTTACCCCCTCCCCCTTATTACCGAACTGTTCGATAAATTACAGGAGGCCAAGATTTTTTCCAAGTTGGATCTACGTGTTGCCTATAACCTGGTGCGCATCAGGAAGGGGGATGAATGGAAGATGGCCTTCAACATGCATAGCGGACACTACGAGTATCTTGTAATGCCCTTCGGCTTATGTAATGCTCCTGCTGTCTTCCAGGATTTCATCAACGAAGTCTTTCGTAAGGTACTCAATATTTTTGTTATAGTATACTTGGATGATATCCTCATTTTTTCCAAAGATCTCCAGGACCATATACGCCATACCTCCTACCTCCTTTCCCGTCTCCGTGAACACCATTTGTATGCCAAACTGGAGAAGTGCACCTTTCATCAGACTTCTACTCCGTTCCTGGGGTACATCATTTCCGATGAAGGTTTTATGATGGATGCCGGTAAACTTCAAGCAGTCACTGAATGGCCAAGACCCAATTCTCTCAAGGCCATACAAAGTTTTTTAGGGTTCTCTAATTATTATCGTAAGTTTATATGGAGTTTTTCTACCATCGTGGCACCTCTCACTGCGCTAACCAAAAAAGGAGCTGATCCTTCTGCTTGGTCATATCAGGCCATCTCCGCCTTCGAGACACTTAAGGAAGCTTTTTTATCCGCACCTATTCTCCGTCATCCCAACATTGAACTTCCCTTCGTCCTGGAGGTCGACGCTTCTTATTGCGGCGCTGGAGCCGTTCTTTCTCAGAGACCCACGCCTCAAGATAAGTTATATCCCTGTGCATATTTTTCCAAGAAATTCTCATCTGCCGAGAAGAACTATGACGTGGGTAACAGGGAACTTCTGGCCGTGAAGATGGCTCTTCAAGAGTGGCGACACCTGCTGCAGGGGTCGAAATAGCCGTTTACTATTCTCACAGACCACAAGAACCTTCTTTACATAGAAAATGCTCGACGCCTTGGTCCACGACAGGCTTGTTGGGCTCTTTTTTTTCGCGATTCGATTTTCACCTTTCCTATATCCCCGGGACCAAGAACGTAAAGGCAGACGCACTCTCCCGAATACATTCTTCTGAAGAGAGACCAGAGGAACCTTTGGAGACCATCCTTCCACAAGAGAAGATTCTCGCCACGTCTACTTTCAAGAATCTTGACAAGATTTTGCACTCCCAGAGACGCATTCCCAAGGACTTGGTCGTTCCCGACAACAAACTCTTCGTACCCTCCAAATTTGTTCCAGAGGTCCTGTCTTGGGGTCACTCCTCTAAATCTGCAGGTCATCCAGGTTTTAAGAAGACTACTGATCTCATTCGTCAGAATTTCTGGTGGCCAAGGATGTCTCAAGATATTCTGGAGTTTACCCGCGCATGCCCCACGTGCGCTCAAAGCAAAACTCTTCGTCAAAAGCCTCAGGGTTTTCTATTACCCCTTCCAGTTCCCGACCGCCCCTGGTCCCACATTTCTATGGATTTCATCGTGGAGTTGCCCAGGTCCAGAGGAATGAACACTATCTTGGTTGTCGTGGACAGGTTCTCGAAGATGTCCCATTTCATTCCACTTAAAGGATTAAGCACCTCCCCCGCCCTTGCTGATATCTTTACGGAGCAGATTTTCTGGATTCATGGGATCCCTTCGTCCATTGTTTCTGACAGAGGTTCTCAATTTGTATCCAAATTTTGGAGAACTTTCACCAAGAGATTGGGCATCTCTTCTTCTTTCTCTTCCGCCTATCATCCACAGTCCAATGGACAAACAGAGAGAATCAATCAATCCCTGGAGAAAAACCTGAGATGTTTCATATCCGATTCCCAGGATGATTGGGCTCAACTCCTTCCTTGGACAGAGTACGCTGTCAATTCTGCTAAAAATGAAGCCACCCGGGAGTCGCCCTTCTTTATAAATTATGGGTTCCACCCCCCCTGCCTACCCATCTCCAACATCCCTTCTGGAGTTCCAGCCGTAGATGAACGCATTACTGCCCTCCAAACCGCATGGTCTAGGATTCAGTCTATCCTTCTCAACTCCTCCCGCAGATCGAAACTACAGGCCGATCGTCGTCGTCGTTCGGCACCCAGTTACAAGCCAGTGGATTTGGTATGGCTCTCCTCTAAGAATATCCGCCTCAAGGTACTATCTCCAAAATTGGCACCTAAGTTCCTGGGTCCCTTCCCTATTAGTGAAAAAATCAATCCTGTGGCATTCCGGCTCCAACTACCACCCAGTATGAAGATTCCCAATGTCTTTCATGTATCCCTCTTAAAACCATTCATCACCAGTCACTTCTTTCTGGATCAGACTCATAAACCGGACCCCATTACTATCCAAAATAACGAGGAATACGAAGTTCACTCTCTTTTGGATTCTCACCTATCCAGGGGCCAGATCCAGTTCTTGGTGCAGTGGAAGGGCTTTGGCCCTGAAGAGAGATCCTGGGTACCTTTAAAGGACATTCATGCCCCGGCCCTTCTTAAGTCCTTCAGGAAAAAGTTTCCAGAGAAACCGTTCATGGACTGTCCTGAGGCCGTTCCTGAAGAGGGGGGGAACTGTCAGGAATCAGCGTTCTCCGCGCTCCCCACACAGAGCACTCACTTCCCTCGGCGATTCCTCTGGTGCAGGTGTGCGCGCCCACGCCCTCCCGTGCGCACACCTGCACCATCCACTGGCTCGGTCCACATGCGTACACGCGTTACGGAGTGCGCTCAGTCTGCACACTCTTCTTCCCGTCCCCCGGACCTCAGGCTCCGCTCCCGCAAGCCGCACGGGCATACTCAGGTTACCAACAAGTCTCACCTTGCCTGTTATGCCTGCACCAATCGGCAGTGTCTCCCTGTAGCTCTTCCTGTCCCGCCTCCGTTCCTAATTGGACCTTCCTGCTTTATCTAGCTCCTCTCTGCTCTCAGTCTTTGCTCGACATAGTCTCTGCATGGAAGTACTTCAGGATTCTCTTAGTGTTTTCACAGGTTCTGACATGGCTTGTACGACTAACCCCTCTGGCTCTCGATCTCGGCACTCCTTGGACAACGCTCACTCTGATACCCCTCGAACCTGGCTTGGACTACGACAACGGAACTTCTTTAACCGGTACCGGCAAGAATTGCTAGCAAACACCACCTGGCCTGGCAACGCCTAATTCACCACACTCTGGACACGCTCCTTCTGCTGTGGGTGTGTGTTCCTATACGTCCCCACCTCAGTATAAGGGCCGGGTCTGGTCTGCGTGCAGCGCCGGCGTAACACCTAGAGCTTAAATGAATGGGGTTCAGTGTTTTTGGAGCACTACAGGCCACCGTAGTTCATACAGACAGCCACTATCCATTCAGCTACTGACCTCCACAGGTGTTTGTGCGCATGCACAAATGCAACTCCAGGGAAACGCTACTGCAACACGGCTCCATCTCAGTTGTGCACAAGCCAGGGGATCTACAAGGACAGTCATACCAGGATGAGAGGAGGATAAAGAGCTTTAAAATGGATACCACGTAGATTCCACATCATCAGAGGGGGAATAATAGGTGTGGATGGGCTGACTATAGCTGAATTTAGACTGTGCTGGAAAGCTATTCATAATGCCCATGTGAATTAGCTGCTTATTACATTTTATTGGATTATATGAAGTGCATACTCTGATTTATCCCAGATACCATCTAGATTAATGTAAGTGTGTAGAATTTATAACCATTTTATGCTGTATCTGGAAATACTTTTATTATACCATTGTGTTTACCGTTTTTTCTTTCCCTATTCTAAACGCTTGGAATGATTGTTGAGTCAACGCGCTGGAGGACATTTCCTTTTTTCTGCAACCCCCCCCCCCCCCCCCCATACACAGTAATGGGCAATAGGGAAATTGCTCGCAGAAAAGCATTAAAAATACATTTAATAAAAAATATATTAAAATAAAATAAAAACATAATCAAATTCTAATCCATTGATTGTCACTGTGGCTACCTAAGCCCTCAACGAGGGCCAAGATACCAACATTGTCAATCAACAAACATCCAAAATAAATGCACCTCTTACCCCTTCCTGGAAGAAAGCCATCCTCCTCAACCTCAGGGGCAAAAGCAGATAAATCAAATAAAGGGCTGATGCACAACCATAAAAAAACAATGCTAGCCAATGGCCAATAAAAAATTAAATCCCAAAAACTATACAAAGTGAATCCCAGCACAATGGCACAAAAATAAACCAAAAAATATCAAGCAGGAACAATAAATCCAATACAGAAGCAATGAATCCTCCACTGATTGAAGAACTATCTGCCGTGAGTAGTTCTTCTTTGTTACTTTAAAGATGTCTTCTTGCTTTTCTTTTCTTCTTTCGTCATTCTTTTCTTCTTTTTTTTCTTCTTTATTTCTTCTTTTATTTTTCCAGATATTGACTTGTCATCTACTTCCGGTCAAATGAGATGCAACAGGCTTTATATAAAAAAAAGTATAAGTGCGCTACTACAATTTAAACACTCTTACACACAACCCCAGTGAAAGTGATGTGATCAAGGTGATAATGTAATTAAAATACTTAATGAAAATCACGAGAGCATCTGCAGCTGTAGAGCGGGGGTGGCTCAGACACCCCCCGAGCTAGTACAGAAAAAACACAAAAAAACAGTGCACAACTCTCATAGTGTATTAAAAAATATATAATGTGAGGCACAATAAACAGTAAGTAAACTGCGTACATCAAGGATGAATTAATGAAGCATTTCAAGGGACAAATTACCCAAGCACCAACCAGCCGAATCGCCTCTACTTAGATGTCATCTGATATATCATGGGGTCTCCGCATGAGGGGTTCCACATCTGCCACAGGGCGTTCCAGCCCGATTGATCTGTGGCTCAGTCACCAGTGGCGCCTAATTAGAGGTGATTCGGCTGGTTGGTGCTAGGCTTTATATAAGGCTTGTGATGTCATATTTGACCAGTCACATGGGATCACCTAATTTTTTCCTGAAAATCAAGCATCAAATTGTTTAATGTTCTATGTGATTCCTTCCCTTTAAAAATAACCTCACACCGCACCAAAAAGGGAAGGAATCACATGGTACATCAACCAATCAGGTTGCTTCATGTACCCCCTGGTGCTTCATTTTTGCCTGAGATGTAATTTTCAGGACGAAATGAGGAGATTGTATGTCACTGGTCAAATGTTATCTCACAGGCCTTTTATGTTTCATTTTACAAGAACGATGAGTAAACTTCTGGAAGAAGAAAATAAAGTAAAAAGAAAAGCAAGAATATATCTTTAAAGCAATAGATTTTTTTATAATAGTTTTTTTAGCAGGGGGTCTTTGGACCTGAACCCCAATAATTTCAGATCCGGGGATCGTATGTTTGTCGAGATAAACACCTCTCTAGGAGCTGCTGGTATCTCTCTGTAGTTTAAATATAGTAGTTTAAATGTCCAAGTTATTTGGCTTCTTATTGACCCAGGTGATGAGGATTTTTAAAATGGAGGTCAACAAAGATGGACGAATCAGTGGGATGATGCCAGGATCCACTACAGGGCACTGTTATACACCATGGAGGGAATCCTCAACTCGGCATCCAGCACTTGCATGTGCAAACCAGTATATTGCCTATTGATCCATTCTGTGTGCGTAACGGAGGAGGGGCTAGCCACAGTATGTAGCAGTGACATGACTAGAGGAGCGTGTCCAATAGAAGAAACAGTATGCATTTTGTCGTAATGGTAGCAACTTCCTCAAGTACATACGCGGACTGAACAGATCAATATTATAGCAAGGTAAACTATAACAGTTCGTCAATCCTGCGCTCAGAGATAGATAGGGTTGCTGGGTGATGCTATGACATGTGATATGTACAGAAGACATGGAGAGAGTATGGGCTGACCTCAATGTGAATAACCGTAGGTAATCCTACACAACTGGCTGTTATATAAGCTCTAATGATGTTGAAAGGACAACTCACGGTTAATAAGAGGGTACAGCCAACTCTCCGGAGTCCTGATTCATCCGTCCGGCTCTCTCCACCACTATCTGACGACGACTCCTCAGGCTCAGTTGGTGGTCAGAATCCAGTGTTGTCTGTGTCAGCTGTCTCAGCAACCCGGCGTGCTACCGAAGATGTCACTCGTAGCTGTAGTACTCCTCCCACAGGAGAAAGGATCGGTGTACCGCCAAAGAAACAATGCAAAGGCTGGAAAGTGTGACTTGAAAACTTTATTGTAGCATATCCGTGGAGCTCTGGCGGATCCTCTAACGCGTTTCACGCCGAAGCGCTTTGTCAAAGAGTGATCCGCCAGTGAACAAGTGAGTCCTGATATAGTGGGCCAACTCACCGCACCTGCAGAGCATAATACATAATCATGATCACCAGGTGCACAGTATGACTCATCCAACACAGGAGACAAACACATAACAAAAAAAGCAAATAAAACAAAATTACATAAGGTATATGCAACTAAGTCTATTGGATGCACGTATCAGTACAATGGTAATGAGACTGGGAAATATAACATAAAAAGTTATAAAAAGTGCCAGAAGCTACCAAACAAATGCTTAATCCCATATATTTAACTATATATGCATACATATCTTGATGTGATGAACCAATATGAAAAACAATTAAATACTACTCTTATATGAGATAATTAATATGATATAATATAATATTATCAACTGTGAACTGCAGAGACCTATCGTAGAAGGTAGAGGGAGATGGAAGGGAGGAGGGGGAGGAGGAGGGGGGATGGAAGGGGAGGGGGGGGAAAGGAAAAGAGAGGGAGGGGAGTGAAGGATGGGAGGGGAAGAAAGGGGAGTGGTTCAAATCAGGATCTAATTTCAATATTTCTCAATGCTTGGAGACAATACGCAATACCAGATACGCAAAAGTGTCTCCAAGCTTTGGGAAGTATTGAAATTAGATCCTGATTTGAATCAGGTCACAAAACATGGTCCAAGATTTGCATTAAAAAAAGCCAACACCTTAGCTTCCTCACTATCTAGGATTTTGTTTCAGTCTAGATATCAAAATCCTCCTTCTAGCATACCAAAGGGATTTTATAAATGTGGTTTCTGTAAATGGTGTTGATTTGTAAAACCAACCAAACATGTACACACCACTTATCCAAAGAATAGATATAAAATCAGATCCTTTATTAATTGTCATACTAGCTTCGTTGTGTATGTCATCATATGTGGTTGTAATAGGAAATATGTAGGCAGAACAATTAGACCATTGAATATCAGAATTGCTGAACATGTAAGACTAATCACTAAAAAGGACACTTTATATCCATTGTCTAGACACTTCACTGAGTGTCCACAAGGAGGCATTGACAATTTTCGATTCTTCGGTTTGGAGCATACACCTGTTAATATCAGAGGTGGTGATAGACATAACTCTTTAAATAAACAAGAGATGTTTTGGATTTTCACATTGGACACCCTGTGTCCGAATGGTTTGAACATAGAATGGGAATTTAAACATTTCTTATATGATTGAATGTCGGGACATTATATAGATTGGTCATTTTATTTAATATTTACTTATTTATTCAATTTTTATTTATTTATTTAATATTTATTTAATCTTTATTACAATAGATTTTTCTTCGTTTCTCCACCACCACTCCCCTTTCTTCCCCTCCCATCCACTTCCCTCCCTCTCTTTTCCTTTCCCCCCTCCCCTCCCCATCCCCCTCCCCTTTCCCCTCTCCCTCCACCTTCTGCGATGGTCTCTGCAGTTGACAGTTGATAATATTATATTATATTATATCATATTAATGATCTCATATAAGAGTAGTATTTAATTGTTTTTCATATTGGTTCATCACATCAAGATATGTATGTATACAGTATATAGTTAAATATATGGGATTAAGCATTTGTTTTACAGCTTCTGGCACTTTTTATAACTTTTTATCTTATATTTCCCAGTCTCATTACCATTGTACTGATGCGTGCATCCAATAGACTTAGTTGCATATATCTGAGACTGGTTTTTAACCTTATGTAATTTTTGTTTTATTTGCTTTTTTTGTTATGTGTTTGTCTCCTGTGTTGGATGAGTCAAACTGTGCACCTGGTGATCATGATTATGTATTATGCTCTGCAGGTTCGGTGAGTTGGCCCAATATCAGGACTCACTTGTTCACTGGCGGATCACTCTTTGACAAAGCGCTTTGGCGTGAAATGCGTTAGAGGATCCGCCAGAGCTCCACGGATATGCTACAATAAAGTTTTCAAGTCACACTTTCCAGCCTTTGCATTGTTTCTTTGAACAGAGCAATAGGCTATTTTCTGGCTTGCACTTGCAAGAGCAAGATGCCAAGTTGAGGATTCCTTTCTCGGCATATAGCAGTGTTCTGCAGTGAATCATGGTGTCACCCCACTGACTTATCCATCTGAGTTGAACTCAGGTGAGGTAATGTGGCTCCAGACTCCGCTGGTGACCTACAGTCCTGCTCTCCCACCTGCATCTTGGGACTCCGGTTTAAAACACGTCTACATCCACCTGTGATCAGGTTATTCATTCTGCAATTTTTAAATCTACACTTGTGAGTGCGCATTTTATGATTTCAACAACCAGTATATGCAATAAATTGTATTACGCTATGGGGCATGCGCCTCTGCTTTTGGTCTTCTATCTGTCTGTCTGTCTGTCTGTCTGTCTGTCTGTCTGTCTGTCTGTCTGTCTGTCTGTCTGTATATCTCCAATATTATACACATACACACCCAAACACACATCTAGTTCAGACAATTTACAATATTGAAATCCCAGTTTATTCTGTAATTAATTTCTTACACCTGAGTATACACAAAAATTACCACAAATAGAATTTTTTTTTCCATAAGTTCAACTTCAGAATATTAATATCATGGGAAACTTAGATATCATTATACAGTATTTACTTGCACCTTATTTGATCAGTGACTTGATACATCCTTCATCATCCCCCCTTTATTCTATTATCGAAAGAACACAGCCAGGTTAAGCACTTGATCCCCCCTCCCCCTTGAAAGTCTTACTACGCTTCTCCATGCTTTTGTGTCTCACGCCTGGACTACTGCAATACACTCTACCTTGTCTTCCGGAAAAAAGATCTGTGCCGCCTATAGCTGGTGGAGAATTCTGCAGCCAGGTTGTTAACTAACCAGACCAGTTCTTACCACATGACACCTGTTCTCCGTTCTCTGCACTGGCTGCCTGTAAAATGGTGAATTTATTTAAAGAGTGGCTTGTTGACATTCAAAGCACTACATGACAAGTCACTTTATCTCCTGTGCCTCAGGCATCAAGAACATAGATTGTAAACTAATCTGGGCAGTGAATGGGTCTGTAAAAAATGCTATGTGCTGCGTACCGCGCACTATACTGCAATTGCAAAGGGCTGAGTCAAATTTGTAGAAAACGTTACATGAAATAAAGTTATTATTATAAGATTAAACAACAAACTTTTTTTAATCCCCCCCCCCCAAAAGTATATAGTTTGCTTGCTATAGCGTTTCTATAAAAAGAGAAAAAGAAAAATGTATGCATATATTACAAATTATAATTTTTTCATCTTTAATCTTTTATATTCAGCCAATTCTAATCTCTTTTTGTCTCAGTAATTTTTAAAGGGACAAAATGGCATGCATCGCATTTGCTCTGAGCCTCCCTTCATACAGTAGCATAGCTGTTATTTATTTTGTACTGTAGCAGCACAGAAGAAACAGGGGTGGGGTGAAGGGTAATCTGCATGGATTTCTCTTTACTTAAACCATGAAAAACATGAAGTTGCATTACAAGTGTGCAAATAAACAGACTGCACAAATCAAAGTACCAATATAACATTTTTGCTTACCATATTCATACACTATCAATATATTTATAAACTTGAACGTCAGTAATTCCATGATTCACGTTTCATTATTATTACATAACATTACTATTATAAATTGTATTCATTATTTTCTCTCTCTCTATTAACCATAATACAAATGCCATATCATTGTTAATTTAAAACATTCTTTCGTTTATGTTACACTATTAAGCTGGAACAATATTTATTTGCATTTGGGAAATAGAAGCCACCTAGATGGAACAGATATTGTTAAATCCAGCTTGTCTGTCTCCCTGTACTGTAGATACACTTGGTGGTCTCTACTATGCTTGTCCATTAATGAGCAGCAACACTACAATCTTTTGAACATTTTAGATGGTACCTTCATTAGCCTTCAATTACACTTTTACTTCTAAATCAGAGAGTTTTGGTATGGCTGGTACTAAACTTTCAGACCATAAATCTGACCATATAAAGGATCCTAAAATTTCAGATTTTCCTCAATTAACCTGTCAACTGCATACTATAATTCCTTACAATTACAATTCTCATTTTGTTTGTGCTTTCCCTGAACATATGTGTTTGTGTCTATTTCAACTGTGAGCGGTTCAATGTACCCCCAAAAAAGAAAAAAATATATACTGTAGAGGGCGCAAACTATGTCAAAATACTTTTTTAATAGCATTCTCAAAATTGCATATATAATAAAAACTGTGCACTCTCGCAGCACAGGAAATTTACTCAGACCTAAGGGCACCCAGGCCCGAGACAGACCCAACGCAATTAGCAAGATGTACTCACACAAAAGAGAAAAACAGAGGAAGAGCCATACTGTGCAACCGAGGAGATTTAAATGGACTTTTATCCTGTCAACCCAGAGACAATGATAATAAAGAACAGAAGAAAAACAGGAGAGCGAACATAATCCAAAAGATGAACCAGTCTTTATGCAAACAATGAATGAGGATACAATCCTCTCTTTTTGTATATGCTAAAGTTAAATTAAGATCTAGAATAGCTAGGGCAGGCACCCTAGAACAGTTTGATGACTAATAGATGTTCAGTTAAGGGTTAACCCAAAGTTGAAGTTCATAATATGTGTCCGAATATATTTGAGATTTTTTTTATCAGCAGACACGCATCTTGGGAAAGAACAGCCGAGAGGGTGTGAATTACGAACTATGGATCTCAGGTATCAAAACACCCCCGAACAAAACGGACTAATAACATACACTAAGCGCTAAGCCTAAAAATTGCCTGTGGGGCAAGTGTGCTTATTGCACAACTCAAAATATTTACCTAGGTCAAGAGTTGTAATGACCTTGAGACGCAGATCTTTGCCTGCAAATGATAACAGAAGATCCCTGCGGGAAGACACAGGGATTAACCAATGAGTGACGTGGGTGGATATAATTTGATCCAAGGAATGTTGGACAGCAGTCCTTGATCAAAAAATGGCAGCCTAAGGGATATCATAAAACAAGCCTTCCAACGCTCATGGAAATAACAAAAAACAACATAATTAAATCCCTGGCGCAAAATATCAGGACAATAATGATACCAGTCCAATAAGGATGTGGAAAGTTGGAACAATGAATTCCAGTTCTTTTGGCCGTACAGATTGTTTAAAAAGCTATTTTTTCTTCACTGAATAATCTCTGTGTAGATGCTGAATGATGAAAAACAGTTTTATTGTCAACACGGTGGCTCTTTGGTTTTTCTTTTCTTCTGAAGATATTTTCCTAAGAATAAAGTCGTGGACAAACCATTGCGCAGCACCTCTGATAGAGGAGCCAACTTTAACCCCACAAGTCCTTACTTACAGGAAATAATATTAATTGCAGGCACACTGTATAAAGGGTATCTTCAATCCCTTTTAGTCTTCCCTCAATCTCGTCTGTAACTGTGTATTCTTATTCAACACTCAAAAGCACGTTGTTGCCAATAAATGAAAAAATAAAGAGTGCCTAGTGTAACACTGCTAACACATTTAATGGGGACTACGGTAGGTCTGGGGTATTAAGCCTGTGTGTAAAATAATAAATCATGTTTTTTATCGGGGTGTGGGGGGGCACAGAGAGGTGTATTGTTTATTAAATATGGTAATGTTTATTGTGGGGCCTAGGAGGTGGGTAGTGTGGTTGTTCTGTGGTGTTTTTATTGTGGGTAGAGGGGTTGGGTGAAGGGGTTATTGTCCCCAAGGTTGGGTTTTTAGGCCTTCCGGTTGGGTAGTGGGTGAGGGTGGGTTAACACTTTAATTAGTCTAGCGGTTTATAATCGCTGAGGTGATTAAGAGTTTAGGGGACATTAGATTGTATCTTTTATTGTTGCGTATTTTTGCAGCACCGAAGGGCATGGACGGGACGGGGTGAGGCCGTCATCGTGGCAGCCTGACAGGGGTGAGTGCAAGATGTATTTATTTTATTTATTCTGCTTTATTCTGCTTATTGTATTTAAAATGGGCAAATGCATTATTATCCATATGTGGATAATAGTAATTTTGTCCATTACTGTGTTAGTGTGGGGGGGGGGGGGTGTATTTATTTAAAATTATTTATGTATTTTTTTGGGGGCATAGAATTGGTACTGCAGGCAAGCAGGGACTCCCGGACACCTGCGGACCACCCGGGACAACCTTTAGTATAATTCCTGTGCATCCCCAAAAAATTAAAATATGTTATGTATGTTATTGCTATATTTATTGCGGGCCTAGGAGGTGGGTAGTGGGGCTGTTGTGTGTATTTGTGTTATTGTGGGTAGCGGGGGTGGGGGAAGGTGGTATTATATCAAAGGATGGGTGTTTAGGCCTTGTGGGTGGGTAGCGGAGGGATTAACCCCTTCATTACCTTAGCGGTATTAACACTTGGCACTTTGCATAAGCTGTCTGGACATCTGAGATTCAACACATTTGAACAGCAACAAGTCTTTAGCAAGCATTTTAGCTACACTGTCATTCAGCAGTAGAGCTCTTTCATGGGTATGGTTGAATTTGTTCACCTTTTCAAATGCCTCCCGAACTGTGGGCTGCTTGTGTTGTATTGGGATGCTGCAAACCAGGCTGTTGCTTGTACTGTTTCTTGGGATAGTAGCACTAACATCATAAAAAGTAAAAGCACAGCACAACTAAATCTAAATTAATGAACAATGCTGTCTAATCAAAATATTCTAAATATTACACTTGAAACTTTTCCTGCAACCAAGGTAATAACTCTCTCACACAGAGATGGAAAACGAGTGATAGAAAAAGTATACTTTTAGTGCAAAGGAAAGCACCAGTAAGTGTTTATTTGAAGAAAAAGTGGGGAAAAAAATTAATTCACCAAAATTATGTCAAAAAACAGTGAAAAAATATTTTTAGAAAAATGGGAAAGAATGCTTATCAGGAAAGGATCCTCTGTTTCCCAGCAGAGCCACTTCCAAAGACACTCATTCACAGCATCAGGGACATGTAAGGGATAGAGGTGGAGCTAACATACTGTAGCATATACAAGTTTTAATAAAATATAAAACATAAAATATGCACATCGTACTCACATTCGGATAGCATTAAAAGCGCAATCAGAGTTCAACTGAGTCAATCTTTAGGTAATCTGAGATGGTTTATTTTTGGTCTCGCGCTCAAAATGCCTTCTGTGTACAGTCAGCTGCAAATTCTGCACATACGTAGTAGGTACCCTAAGCATATTGATGTAGCTTCTTCAGGGGTACTTAGAGTGGCTCCTCAACCTCCTCGTCTTCAGTGGGCACCGACACTAAAATAAAAATCTAACTACTGGCCTGTAAACCGTTAATCACCTGAGCAGTTATTAAAAGCTAAGTAATTAAGGGGTTAAATCCCCCTCCCGTTATCAACACCGGAAGCCTAACCTCCCTCCCTGAGGATACTACCCCACACTCTCTACCCATTGATTGTCCATGTGGTAAACAATTCCCAAAATATGCACATGGATTGCCACAATGGCAATGAATTAGAAACCTAAAAATGTAAAACAATCACAAAATAAAATACATGAAGACCGCTCTCCCGTATTCAGAGGCCTCTGTTTGAAGCAGTGGTACTTGTGTTGGGGCAAGAGAATACACAAAAGCTGCCTATTTAAGAGTACTGCCAAGCAATCTTCTCCTACAAAACAGAGCCCCAAAATGTCTCATGGAAACCAACCACCTTACATCTATTGCCCCTTACAATGCCAAATATTGCAGTAGGTTGGTAAGGGAGTAAACGCCTATTTGGGTGCTTCAAACTGGTGTCGGTTGAAGACCATACTCAAGCTTTTAGAGTCTTCAATGAATCCATGGTTAAATGCTTCATGAGCAGTGTGATAGGTTCCCCCATTCAATTGAAACAGTTCATAAAGACAGATATATAATATATTATACTCAGGCACATTTGGGGTTAACCACTTGTAGGGAAAGAAAACCTCTAACCTGACCGGAGTGCTTGTCCCATCCGGCGGTTCCTTCTCTGGCAGGTCACGTGTTCCCAGCGGGTCCTCGAGCAGGGAGTGCAGAGACTCACAGAGCTGTCTCAGTAGTGCCGGTTGAGCTGTCAGTTCGGGGGAGAGAGAAACCTCACCGCTGCTCTCCTTGTGGCGTGCATCCGTCCCAGCAATAGAAGGCAAGGTAAGTGAAAAAAGGGGGCTTGGAGCACTGCAGAACAAAGTATCAGGCTGGCGACTGCGTGCAACAAAAAGACTTTAATGCGGCATATAAGCCCTGATTAAAAAGACAGAACAATTCTCTGACGCGTCAGAGAATTGTTCTGTCTTTTTAATCAGGGCTTATATGCCGCATTAAAGTCTTTTTGTTGCACGCTGCCGCCAGCCTGATACTTTGTTCTGCAGTGCTCCAAGCCCCCTTTTTTCAAATATTGCAGTAGATTGCAATACTAATGACAATGCTGTATGCAACTCATTCTGTGTTTAAAATCTTTCTCGTTTAAAACTCATACGTACAAAACCAGGTGGAATTTGAAAAAATGATGAATAAACAGCTCAGTCAGCTGGAAAACCTGATTCTAGAGGGCACGCAGACCAATCAGAGACAAAAAAGCACATACCCGGTTAGGACAATTTGTAATTAGCTTAAGCAAACCCTTTGCAATCACACAAGAAGGGAAAAAAAGTTATCTCTTCAAATAATATACACTACAAACAGATCCAACTCTATCTTGTTTAAAACGTATGCGTACAAAACCAGATTGCACTTGAAAAACAGATGCTTACAGCCAGATCAGTCAATATATGTATCCAGTATATTTAAAAAAAATAAATTAGATTCTTAATTATTACAGTTCAATCCAAACTTCAATGACATTTTTGATAAAATTACTGCTTTAATTCCACTTTATTATTTGGAAGCTTTAAGTTGTTAAAAATTAATTTACTTAATCTTTTAATCACTTTTTCTTTTGTATTGTTATTGTTTTGCTGTATATTGTTATTAAGAATTCTACATAAGTACCTACTAAAATGGTATTGTTTTTGTAATTCTCAAAACTGTAAGAAAACAGTGACGGTTTCACTAAGTCCACTATTAGGTGCTTTAAGTAATGCTCACTCACCATATTTTAGTAGATGGTTAGGACCCCAGGTTCAACTTAAACTCAGCTTCTATTTTCCAAGAGCAGGAAGAAAGCTTGCAGCCATCTCACTATGCCTCAGAATACAAACAAATCTAGCTCATGTTGCAAAAGGGCATTTAAATTAGCAAAAATGGAAAATGAAAAAGGATTACAACAGAAAGTAAGATTAAAACTAAAATTTTATTAAAGTACCTTAATAACAAAAATATTAGAAAATAAAGTACGCTTTCAGTGTTAAATGGCAGGCAAATTATTTGACATTAGGAAAAATCAATTGCAAAAATAATGAGATAGCAGGAAGTGAAAGCCTCTATTTTAATGAGCAACTGGTTAACTGAGGAAAAAGTGCATAGGCGGCTTGATAAAATTACAATAAATAAAGCACTAACTCCAATGGGGCTACCTGTGCCCCCTCATACGCTAACCTTTTCCTAGGTTGGTGAGAATGTGAGGTCATTTTTTTTGAGGAGAATCAGGTCATGACCAGTCATGTCCTCTTGTGGTTGAGATACGGAACGGCCCCTGTGGACGAACAGGGTGCGCTGCATGCACCATTAAGCCCATATACCACCCTGAAGGACCCCAACAAGCGCCCAGCATACAGAGGACACAGAGGCACCAAAGGCACATGCTGAGTGCAAGCAGCACTTATCCAGTGATCAGGCTGACAAGGACTCCAGTTGCAGGCATCCTTAGATTTATCTTCAACACTTACATAAGTGATTATCATATATTGTTTTGTATTAATAAATTGTGATTTTAATTTTTCTATGTCTGCGACCCATATGTTGTTTTTTTACATTTGGAGGTTGAGATATATCGACAATATCCTCATCCTCTGGCAGGGGAGTGTTGCAGGGTTTGGGGATTTCATCGATGTTCTCAATCACAATGATCTTAACCTCAAGCTAACGTTCAAGTGCAGTAATAGCACTGTTGAATTTCTCAATCTACAGTTCAGTATTGATGCTGAGGGCAATATTGGTACTGATATTTTCAGAAAGCGTACTTCTACCAATTCTATATTACATGCCTCTAGTTTGAATCCGAGCTATCAAATTAACGGTATTTCAATCAGTGAATTTTTACGGTTAAAGAGGAATTGTTCTACTGATGAGGTTTTTAAACTTAGAGCCCAATAAATTAAATCCAGATTCAGGTCTAGAGGTTATAGTCAAACCAGTATTAATCAAGGGTACAAACGAAGCTTTGACAGTAACAGAATTTCTCTACTAAAACCAAAATGTAATTGTCACTCAAAAGAAAATAAGGTTTATTGGGGAGTATAACCAACAATTGCCTCACTTGAGAAATATTCTGCAAAAACACTGGTCAATCCTTATGACTGACCCTGACCTTAAATTGGTTCTGAGTGAAAAATGTTTTTTTTTGCGGTGGTCACTGCTGCCGCTGGGGTATAAAGTGGATGTCCCACACGCAAAGGCAATAAAAAGATTTATTTAGTGCATATACACCAAAAAAACTGCTACATAGTGAACTCTTGACGCGTTTCGTCCCGTCAAGGACTTTGTCAAAAGAGTTTTTCAGTTTTTCTTGGACATTCTGAGATACCTGTCGTTCTGAGTAAAAGAGCCACCTTGACAGCAGACAATCCCCTAACCTCAGGGACAGGCTGCTTCACAGTCATTATATCCCTTATGTCAATCCCACCTTCTTGTCTACATTTGGTAAAAAAGGATTTTTCAAATGTAATAGCAGTACAGCCTGCCGATATACTGTTTGCGGCAAACAGATTCCATTTTTGACAGTGCTATGATTAAACAGTTCAAAATGGATAATTTTTTTAACTGTCGTTCGAAAAGGGGTCATCTACTATCTGACGTATCCTTGCAATTTAATATACGTGGGTATAACAACATGGGAGGTTCGTATTACAATTCTAGAACACTGTCGGAATATCACATTTGCACAAAGGGATATTTACTCTTTTAAAAAAAATTCATCAGTGGCAAGACATTTTTTGCAGAAACATGGTGCTGACAACACGACACTCTCTGCATTTGCCATTGATCGTGTATCACTGGGCATAAGAGGGGGAGATATTGAATGATCCCTCCTGCAGAAAGAGTGTTGTTGATAGTCCAGTTAGGTTCTATGATGCCCAAAGGCATGAATGACTGTGAAAGTAGGGGTATCTGGCATCATAAAACTGGGATGAAGCTAAGCTTGCAACCCCTAAATCCATGTAACTTGGTCCCCTATGTAAGGCTTATTTCGGCCAAATGTACTTTGATATGTCTTGGGAGAACAGGGAATATATAATGCACTATGTATGTAAGAAGGTACTGAAAACCACTTTATTCCCTGTAAGTGCTCGCCACAAACCAGGACCGGACCGCGGGGCTGAGGTGGGGTTATATAATCACAGACCTGAGACCACGTAGTTGGATCCGGATTGTGGAGAGAGCAGCATAGTCAGTGGACGAGCCAGGGTCAGGATAGGAGACATCAGGGTAAACGTTATCCAAGCGGAGTTTCGGTAACAGGAAGTCAACTAAGTCCCAATTCAGCATAATAGCTGCAGAGCGGGAGTGGGTTCTGCATGTGCGGCGACCATGTCCCATGGTACCGGTCTCAGGAAGGGGTAGGCAGACCGGAGTGCGCACACCGCCAGGTAGCACTGGTAAACCAATGCTTCAGTGCAGGAGTCCAGAACGGGCCTGTGCGAGGAGAGAGAGCTACAGACCTCAGGACAAGTAGAGAGGCCTCTGCTAACGGAAGGGCAGCAGGCCTCAGGGAGCAGGGAGCTGAAGTAAACGCTGGAGATCCACCGTTTAAGCACAGGAACCAGGACATGGACTCTGCAATGGAGAGAGAGCAGCAGGCCCCAGGAACCAAGAAACAGGAACTAGGAACATGAACTAGGAACAAGGAACAGGAACATGGAAACGTAACGAGAGATAACAAGCCAGGGGCTTGTGGCAAAACACATGTAACATCCAAGACGGATTATGCTCGGCAGAGAAGCATTGTGGGAATGATGTATTTAAAGGTAAGCAAACCAATAGCAGAAGGGGCGTGTGACAGCATTGCTCTAATGACTGAACCCAGGCTGGGGCTGCAGTCATTGCTTGCACAGCTGCTGTAGATACCAGGGGGAGTGTTCCAGGACTGCACAAGTCTGTAAGGCAAGGTAAGCAGTAAATTGAGGTGTGGATTCCTTACACCCAGTTTAGTGAATCAACATTGTCCTTTAATGTGATTTCGGAGTTAGCCCTGTAAAGTGTAAATTGGATTATGTGACTGTATTATTTATTTATAAAATATTTTACCAGGAAGTAATACATTGAGAGTTACCTCTCGTTTTCAAGTATGTCCTGGGCACAGAGTTAAGACAAATAATACATGGTTACTAATACAGTTACATAAATGAACAGGGTATACATTATATACAAGACATTGCATGCACAGTTAAGGAAAATATATATTATGGGCGTATGAAACAGTTACAGACCAGATAAAAATGTGAGACAGCCTTAGATTTGAAAGAACTTAAACTGGTGGTGGATGTGAGAGTCTCTGGTAGGTTGTTCCAGTTTTGGGGTGCACGGTAAGAGAAGGAGGAACGGCCGGATACTTTGTTGAGCCTTGGGACCATGAACAGTCTTTTGGAGTCTGATCTCAGATGATAAGTGCAGCATGTGGTAGGGGTGAGGAGCTTGTTCAGATAGCTGGGTAGCTTGCCCATAAAGAATTTAAAGGCAAGACAGGATAGGGGAACTTTGCGCCTAGACACTAGTGATGACCAATATAGTTCTTTGAGCATTTCGCAGTGATGTGTGTTGTAGTTGCATTGGAGAACAAAACAACAAATTGAATTGTAGAGGGTGTCAAGTTTGCTAAGGTGGGTTTGAGGTGCTGAGCCATATACAATGTCTCCATAGTCAATAATTAGCATTAGCATATGCTGTGCGATACGCTTTCTGACCAGGAGACTTAGGGAGGAATTGTTCCTGTAAAGTACCCCTAGTTTGGCATAGGTCTTGGTTGTCAGGGTATCAATGTGCATCCCGAATGTTAAGTGGGAGTCAAACCATATGCTCAGGTATTTAAAACTAGTAACAGGGGTTAGGGTGTGTTAGGATGTGCTCACCACAAACGAGACGGGACCACGGTGCTGAGGTGGGAAGGTAGGAACACCACCCACAGCCACGAGGGCCCGTCTTGAAAGTAGATTGGTCGGGGATTCCGGATCGGGGCAGGAGAGGTACGGTTGGTAGGGAGTGCCGTTTGCCAAATCCAGGGTTAGAGAGAGGGACGTTGTCGTTTACCGTAAGCCAGGATCGGAATGCCAGAGGTGCGGAGAGTCGAGTAGCCGTGTGCTGAGTTCGGGATGCCAGAGGTACAGGAAGACGTAGCGGAAGCCGGTTTGGTACACGAGGAGGTCTGTAAAATAGAACTAGGGAGGCAGAGAATGGTAAGGACAACTGGAACTATGCTCAGCCAAAGAACCAGTGATTTTGGCAGGTATATAAAGGAGAGAGGGTCCAATAGCATTGCAGCCATAAAGGGGTGTGTAGAAGGAGCCAGCTGCAGCAGGGATAGGTCCCTCATGAGTCCCAGGAGATGAGGCATAAAGGGCAGCAATCTGACTGCATTCAATAGCAGCAACAGTTTGGTTGACTGTACCTTTAAGAGGCGGTTGCGCCTCCGTGTGGCCGCGCCTTTGTGTAGCAGCGCCCGCGGCTGCGTGCGCGGCCCCACGCCCTGATCCGAGGGCAGAAGAGGAAGAAGGACGTGCGCACGCGCGTTCTACACAGGAACTCACGCGCTTGTCTCCGGCGTCCATGCGAGCCACGAGGAAGTCAGACGGGGCAGCAGGTAAGTGGGAGACACGCCATGAATGGCGTGGCTCCATAATCCTTACAGGGTGGTGTTAGCGTTGGTTCTAATCTGGAGCTCAGATGCTGGCAGCTTTAAAAATTTAGTCTTGGTCTCAAATACCATTGTTACTGTCTTGTCAGTGTTTAAAAACAGGTTTTTTGGGGGGAAATCCAGTTTTCGAGTCTCAAAGTTCAGACTGAAGTATGTGTTCAAGGTCAGAGAGGCTATGGCTGTGTGCATATAGGATTGTGTCATCTGCATACATGAGTATTGAGGCTTCCTTACAAGCTGTGGGAAGATCATTAATGAACACTGAGAAGAGTAGGGGCCCCAGAACAGAGCCTTGCGGGACACCACAAGTGATATTAAGGGGGTTGGAGTTAGAGCCTGAGATGGACACATGTTGGGATCTTCCTGATAGGTAGGACTGAAACCAGTTTAAAGCATGCGTCCCTATTCCAGAGCTCTGGAGTCTGTTAAGCAGGATAACATGATCAACTGTATCAAAAGCCTTTGCAAAATCTAGGAATACTGCACCAGTGAGTTGTCCCCGTTCCATTCCACACTGGATTTCATTGCAAACGTTTAGCAGGGTAGTTGCGGTGGAGTGTTTGGGATGAAAGCTAGATTGGAATTGGCTAGGGAAATTTGTCTTGGTATAGTAATCGCTTAATTGGGAGTGGACACATTTTTCCATGACTTTGGATAGAATTGGGAGAAGTGAGATTGGCCTGTAGTTTGAGACAATGTTTTTGTCCCCACTTTTGAAGACTGGGACAACTCTGGCAGTTTTCCAGTCTTAGGGATATGGCCTGCAGACAAGATAGAGTTGACTATGGAAGAAATTAGTATGGCAATGGCTGGGCACCAAGTCGTAAGAACCTAGATTGTAGTAAGTCAGGTCCACATTGGCTGCTTACTTTTAATTTGAGGAGCGCTTGTGTAATCTCCTCTTCAGAAACTGGCCCAAATGGAAAATTGTGGGCAGTGTTGGGAGGGGGTGGGGCTATGTGGGTACTCCCAGGATGAGATTCAGGTTTGTGGTTTGGGCTGCATTTCGCTAATAAGTTAGTGGCACACCCCACAAAGTAATCATTGAATGCGTTTGCAATGTCAGTGGGGTTTGTGAGAGTAATATCCCCCTTAGTGATATTACTTGGTTGTTGATGGTTAGAAGGCTGGAATATATATATATCCAGAAGTTAGCTGGGTTTGATGTATTCTGGTGGAGATTGTCAGAGTAATATTGTGCTTTTGAGTGCCTTGTTTGCCTTGTGCACATGTTCCGCAGGCATCTGTAGTGATTGAGATCCTTGGTAGTGCCAGTTACTTTGTAGCTTTTCCACAAGGTATTCCTGAACTGGTAGAGTGCTATAAGGTCAGTTGTAACCCATGGAAGGTGTGCCCCTCGTACCCTTATTTTGCCTAGTGGAGCATGGGTATAGCAGAGTTTTAAGACCTCGGATTGGAAATAGTCGAGCGCAGAATCAGGGTCAGGAATTAAATCGATTCTGTGCCATGGGCAGTTGGTAAGGTCATCCAGAAACTGTGGTGGGTTAACGTTTTTAAATGTTCTAGTGAGGAGAACTTTAGGGCTTGAATGGGGCAGTTTAATTTTCCTTACACAGTACACTATTGCATGGTCACTGAAAATATCAGGAAGGATGCCAGAGGATTGGATTCTGCTGGGGTTTGAGGAAAGAATCAAGTCTAACAAGGAATGGTTGTGCGATTTCAGGTTTGTCCGTGTGGGTTGGGAAATGAGTTGTGATAGGTTAAGTGACTTGAGTTGTATCTGGATTTTGTGGTTGTTACGGTCAAGCAAATTGAAGTTGAAATCCCCAAGAACTAGCAGCTCACTCTTCTTATTCAGAGAGGAAATGGAGCCAAGAAACTGGGTGATATCAGTCAGGGATTGTAGAGGGGCTTTAGGGGTGCGGTAGATGCCAGCAATCAAGATGGGCTTAGAAAAGGGGAGGCAGATTTTGTCAACTAGAATTTCAAAAGAGGGTGGGCTTGGGGGTCAATTTAGCAGTGTAAATTGTAAGGTGTCTGCAATATAAAATAACACCCGTCCTCCTCTCTTTGACCAAGTTTGAACTCATTTCTAAGATAGCATACTTGTAATGTGATTTGCATGTGTACATTTCTATGGAGGGTTCTCTGTGATTTAATCAGGCGATGTTCCTGCAGAGAAATGTAGAATGAGACAAAGGCTGGAAGCATGGAGGTGTTAAAGACATTTGGTGAGTGGGAAATAATGGACAACCAGGTCTGCTCTGATTGGCCAACAGCCCCTGTCCCATGTAAAGGATTGCCACAGAGGGCTATAAAATAGGCACTGCTGATTAGAGCATTAGAGAGACTATCTGAGAGACATTCTGTGATGGAGTTTGGATCTTGACTGTGACCAGCTGGAGATACATGTCAGAGTGGCTGCTGTGTGATTAGCACTCTGATATCCTGGATGAGAAGCAGACAGGGCAAGCCTTCTTGAAGCAGGACCCTGCACCTAGCAAGGCTAGAGTCTACTCCCAGACCCCCAGTTGGTATTGTATCTTGTTTTGTGCATCTTTGTTTTGTCTGCTGGCATGCCAGAATAAACCTCATTGTATTCAACAACCTTGTCCTGTCTGGTGCTAGAGATCCCGGTGGTTTCGGTGTAAAAGTACTGGTCTCCCGTGACTTGACTATTTGGGATTTGCCATGATTCTGTAGAATAATGTGTGAGGTTTAGGGTACCCCTCCCTTACCATCTTCCTCCTTTCAGTGCAGTGCATTTATAACATGTGTTTTTTTTTATATGTATAAATATTTTACATACACATGTTATAAATGCACTGCACTGAAAGGAGGAAGATGGTAAGGGAGGGGTGCCCTAAACCTCACACATTATTCTACAGAATCATGGCAAATCCCAAATAGTCAAGTCACGGTAGACCAGTACTTTTACACCGAAACCACCGGGATCTCTAGCACCAGACAGGACAAGGTTGTTGAATACAATGAGGTTTATTCTGGCATGCCAGCAGACAAAACAAAGATGCACAAAACAAGATACAATACCAACTGGGGGTCTGGGAGTAGACTCTAGCCTTGCTAGGTGCAGGGTCCTGCTTCAAGAAGGCTTGCCCTGTCTGCTTCTCATCCAGGATATCAGAGTGCTAATCACACAGCAGCCACTCTGACATGTATCTCCAGCTGGTCACAGTCAAGATCCAAACTCCATCACAGAATGTCTCTCAGATAGTCTCTCTAATGCTCTAATCAGCAGTGCCTATTTTATAGCCCTCTGTGGCAATCCTTTACATGGGACAGGGGCTGTTGGCCAATCAGAGCAGACCTGGTTGTCCATTATTTCCCACTCACCAAATGTCTTTAACACCTCCATGCTTCCAGCCTTTGTCTCATTCTACATTTCTCTGCAGGAACATCGCCTGATTAAATCACAGAGAACCCTCCATAGAAATGTACACATGCAAATCACATTACAAGTATGCTATCTTAGAAATGAGTTCAAACTTGGTCAAAGAGAGGAGGACGGGTGTTATTTTATATTGCAGACACCTTACAATTTACACTGCTAAATTGACCCCCAAGCCCACCCTCTTTTGAAATTCTAGTTGACAAAATCTGCCTCCCCTTTTCTAAGCCCATCTTGATTGCTGGCATCTACCGCACCCCTAAAGCCCCTCTACAATCCCTGACTGATATCACCCAGTTTCTTGGCTCCATTTCCTCTCTGAATAAGAAGAGTGAGCTGCTAGTTCTTGGGGATTTCAACTTCAATTTGCTTGACCGTAACAACCACAAAATCCAGATACAACTCAAGTCACTTAACCTATCACAACTCATTTCCCAACCCACACGGACAAACCTGAAATCGCACAACCATTCCTTGTTAGACTTGATTCTTTCCTCAAACCCCAGCAGAATCCAATCCTCTGGCATCCTTCCTGATATTTTCAGTGACCATGCAATAGTGTACTGTGTAAGGAAAATTAAACTGCCCCATTCAAGCCCTAAAGTTCTCCTCACTAGAACATTTAAAAACGTTAACCCACCACAGTTTCTGTATATATATATATCAATGGGAATAATAAAAGTATTTATACATATATATATATATATATATATATATATCGTGTGGCAGGATGGTCGTGGTAAGTGAGGAGACAACACGTCTTTTCCGGTGAAATAATGCTGATGGGTTTATTTGTCCAAAAACGGTAACTAAACAATGGGTACACTGTCCCTTTAAAATTGAAACGAACCCAAATCCTAACCCCGGTCGGGGTACTAGCTAAACAAAAGTGCAGGCTAACTATCTGGCTGGCTAGCTAACCTATTCCAGCCCAATAAAGAACAGCAAACGCAGTTGGCTCCTTACCTGGGAGCTTTATTCTTCCCTCTTGGGACAGGATCGCTTTGGGCAGCTTGTGTCTGTCTTAACACTCCTCTGTCTTCCCTCTATGCCTCAGAGAGAGAGACTGCCACCCCAGAGGTATTTCCTCTTCCTGTTTTTAAAGCAGGTGAAGAAGCTTAATTCAAATCACCTGTGGTCTGCTTGACAAGCTGAGTTAACCCCTCGTTTAGTGGATAGCATGCATACTGCCATCTCCTATTCACATACACGGAGTCAATGACCCTGTCACATATCCCTCTTCCCAGCGTAACGTTACTGAGTGGAGCGGCCCGTGCACCGAGACTGTGCACCCTAGAGAGTGCATCAGCATTACCGTGCAGTATTCCTGGCCGATGTTGGATCGTAAAGTTAAAAGGTTGCAACGACAGGAACCAACGGGTAACTCTCGAGTTCTTTTCTTTATTTCTGTGCATCCACTGTAGTGGTGCGTGATCTGTTATGAGTGTAAAAGACCCGCCTAAAAGGTAATATTTCAATGTGTCTGTTGCCCACTTTACGGCCAGACACTCTTTTTCCACTGTGGCATATCTTTGTTCGCGGGGACACAATTTGCGACTTAAATAGAGGACCGGGTGTTCCTCTTCTCCTACAAACTGGGACAGTACTGCTCCGAGACCTACTTCAGAGGCGTTCGTTTGCAAAAAAAACTCCTTTTTAAAATCCGGGGCTACCAAGACTGGGTGACTACAGAGCGTTGTGCATAGCTCTACAAATGCGGTCTCCGCATTACCGTTCCATTTTACAACATCAGGTGCCTTTGCCTTTACTAGATCTGAAAGCTGTGCAGCCCGGGTTGCAAAATGGGGAATAAATCGCCTGTAGTAACCTACAATGCCCAGAAACGTCCTAACCTGTTTCTTTTTAAGGGGACGGGGCCAACTCTCAATGGCCTCAACTTTATTGAGCTGGGGTTTTACTGTCCCCCTTCCCACAACATAGCCAAGATATTTTGCCTCTGCTAGGCCGACTGAACATTTAGCTGGATTGGCTGTAAGACCCGCCTCCCGAAAGGTTCTTAACACTGCTTCAACCTTTACTAGATGTGAGTCCCAATCTGGACTATGAATTACTACATCGTCTAAGTACGCTGAGGCGTAGTTCGAGTGTGGGTGTAGCAACTTATTCATCAACCTTTGGAAGGTTGCAGGCGCCCCATGAAGACTAAAGGGTAAAACAGTATACTGAAATAGACCATCAGGTGTGGAGAAGGCCGTTTTCTCTTTTGCTGACCTTGTTAAGGGGATTTCCCAATAACCCTTTGTAAGATCTAAAGTGGTTAGAAAACGTGCCCTCGCCAACTTCTCAATTAACTCGTCTACCCGTAGCATAGGATAGGCATCAAACTTCGAGACTTCGTTTACTTTTCTAAAGTCGTTACAGAACCGTATTGTCCCATCTGGCTTAGTTACCAAGACAATAGGGCTGGACCATTGACTATGGGACTCCTCAATTATGCCTAGATCTAGCATTTTCTTTACCTCTGACTGAATAGCCCCTCTTCTAGCTTCTGGGATTCTATAAGGTCTTATCTTAATGACTATCCCAGGCTTGGTGACGATATCATGAGAAACCATCCTAGTTTTCCCTGGTACGCTGGAAAAGACATCTCTATTCCTCTTTACCAAATCTACAGCGTCTCTGTGTTGTTCAGGCGTAAGTTCTGCCGATATTTGAACAAGTGGTTCCTCCCCTTTCCTGGATTGGTTAGCTACTACGGACAGACATACCTCTCTATCCTTCCAGGATTTTAATACATTTATGTGATAGATTTGTCTACCTTCCTCCGCTTTGGCTGTCGAATTTTATAATTCACCGGGCCGACCTGTTCTAGAACCTCATATGGCCCCTGCCAATGTGATAACAGCTTGCTTTCGGCCATGGGAACAAGGACCATTACTCGGTCCCCTGGTCGGAAGTTACGAACCGTAGCCTGTCTGTTGTAAAGGTTTCGTTGGGCCCGCTGTGCCTCTTCTAGATGCTGTCTGACTATGGGGGTAATATGCGCAATACGGTCTTTCAAATCTTCCACAAATTGGACGACATTTTTCCCTGGCACAGCTTGTTGCTCCCACTCTTCTTTGAGGCTATCCAGAATCCCTCTTGGGTATCTCCCATACAGGAGTTCAAATGGGGAAAACCCCGTAGAGGCCTGTGGTACCTCTCGGATAGCAAACAAGAGATAAGGCAACAAGGTGTCCCAGTTCTTCCCATCACTAGCGACCACCTTTCTCAACATAATCTTCAACGTCTTATTAAATCGTTCTACCAGTCCGTCTGTTTGCGGATGATACACAGAGGTTCTTAGGGACTGTATTTTTAGCTCTACACATAAGTCTCGCATAAGCTTAGATGTAAACGGGGTACCCTGATCTGTCAAAATTTATTTCGGTATCCCGAGTCGGGAAAATACCTGTAACAATTCCTTAGCTATAGCTTTGGAGGAAGTGTTACGTAAAGGTAGTGCCTCTGGATATCGAGTGGCATAGTCTAGGATCACCAGAATGTACTGATGACCCTTGGCAGATTTCTCCAAGGGACCCACTATATCCATGGCAATCCTCTCAAATGGGACCTCAATAATAGGCATAGGGATCAATGGGGCCTTCAAACTTGGTCGGGGGGCTGTCAACTGACACTCGGGAAAAGAGGCACAGAATCTCTTTACTGCATTATATATCCCTGGCCAGTAAAACCTTTTTAGGATTCTTTGCTGTGTCTTCTCTACGCCCAGATGACCCCCCAACAAATGAGTGTGCTAGCTCTAGGACCTTCCTCACTAATGAACTGGGTACTAACAATTTTTCTATTTCTTGGCCCTCCTCTTGGCTCACATGGTATAACAAATCATTCTTAATATAGAAATATGGATAGGATTCCTTTGTGGTTCCTTCTACCGGGACCCCATTAACTTCTACCGCCTGGCTAAACCCATTTTTCAACTGGGGATCATTAGCCTGTTCTCTACCAAAGTTAGTTAGGGACAGTTCTAGATTTCCAAAAACTTCCTCATCGGGAGTTTGGTCGGTTACCTCCACGGGTAACTCATACACCTGAGCATCAACAGGCCCTGTCTCGGATAACTCTTCTCCCTCTGGTCTCTCTCCGTTAGGAGTAGTGACCAGTGCTAACTGGGGTGGGGTGTACCTCTTTTTTTTTCGGTCCTACGTTCTCGTTTTGACTTAGGGGTTTTAGACACCTCGGCGACTAATTCGGGGTCTGTAAACGGAAAAAGCTCATCTGGAGTAGGATTGTTCAAGGTGAGCTGTCCTCTGATCAGGGTGTCAAAATCAGGGAAATTACAGCCTAACACTAGGGAATGTGGTAACTTTGGTACAATTGCTGCCATAGTTTCGATGACTTGCCCCTCGACCTTTACTTTTATCAGAATCGTGGTGTACGTAAGCGTACACCCATGTACACATAATACCCACAACTTCTCACCCTGGAGTAACCGGAGAGGCTTAACCAACTTCCCGGATACCAAGTTAATATTGCTCCCTGAGTCTACCAGTGCGGAGACTGGTTTTCCATTTAACATCACCGTGGTGAGGAAGTTGTGGGTACGTTTTCCCTCGCGGGTCATACCCACCACTCCACAAAATTCAGACTTCACAGAACCATATGCACACTCCATTGGCTCAGACAACTGTGGGCAGTGAGCCTTAATATGCCCCGTCTCCCCACACTCAAAACAAACAATTGGCCCAGTTCGTTCTTGAAACCCTTTCTGAAATTTAGAGTTTCTGTCCCTATCCGGGTTTTCTTCCACCCGCTCAAATCGTGCGAACGGTCGTGGGTCCTGGCGCCAGCGCTGGCCTCTACTGTTCGTGTTGGGACGTGGGTTGTAGTTGGTGCGAGTGGGGCGTGACAGTTCACGGGTAGCCATAAACTGCTCCACTGCGCCTACCATGGCATCACAAGAGAGGGGATCTCCCTGTCCCACCCACTGTTGAAGGTCCTGGGGTAACGCTCGAATGAAGCGGTCCAACACCACCATCTCAAGGATCCGTGCCGGGCTATGTTCCTCTGGTTTTAGCCACTTGGACCCTAGGTGAATCAAATCCTATAACTGGGATCTGGGCAGCTTCTGTTCCTGGTATTTCCACTTATGGAACCTCTGTGCACAAACTGCTGGAGTCACACCAATCCTTGCAAGGATTTCGCTTTTCATACAGTCATAGTCTGCTGCGGCTTCTTCGTCAAGGTCACAATACGCTTTTTGGGCTTCCCCCAGTAGAAAGGGTGCGATAATCCCAGCCCATTTGGAGCGGGCCCACCTTTCCCGGGAAGCGATTCGCTCAAAGGACCTGATGTATTCCTCGACGTCATCGTGCGGCGTCATTTTCTGTAGGCACTCGTTCACCTGGACGGGCCGCGTCGGGGCCGTACTTGACAAGCTCATTTTAATCTGGGCCAGCTGCTCAATCAGCTGCTTCTGTGTGTCTGCAACAACCTCAAGCTGGGCTGCAAGTAACCGGTTCGTCTTGCGTTGTGCAGCCGTGCTGTCCTGTCCCTGTATGTTAGCTTCTTGCTGGACAGCGGTGCTGTGTACTAAGGCCTTCACAATGTCCTCCATAGTGGCAGTTACCGCGTGGACAGTTTCCACCAGACGCAATCTGTAGCTCCGCCCCTTTTACAGGGTGTTCGACATCCCACTTCTGACACCACGTGTGGCAGGATGGTCGTGGTAAGTGAGGAGACAACACGTCTTTTCCGGTGAAATAATGCTGATGGGTTTATTTGTCCAAAAACGGTAACTAAACAATGGGTACACTGTCCCTTTAAAATTGAAACGAAACCAAATCCTAACCCCGGTCGGGGTACTAGCTAAACAAAAGTGCAGGCTAACTATCTGGCTGGCTAGCTAACCTATTCCAGCCCAATAAAGAACAGCAAACGCAGTTGGCTCCTTACCTGGGAGCTTTATTCTTCCCTCTTGGGACAGGATCGCTTTGGGCAGCTTGTGTCTGTCTTAACACTCCTCTGTCTTCCCTCTATGCCTCAGAGAGAGAGACTGCCGCCCCAGAGGTATTTCCTCTTCCTGTTTTTAAAGCAGGTGAAGAAGCTTAATTCAAATCACCTGTGGTCTGCTTGACAAGCTGAGTTAACCCCTCGTTTACTGGATAGCATGCATACTGCCATCTCCTATTCACATACACGGAGTCAATGACCCTGTCACTATATATATATATATATATATATATATATATATATATATATATATATATATATATATATATATATCACTGTTTTGTCTCTCTTTTTTTTAAATCTTTTGACTTGTTTTTTCTTATATTTTGGTTGGTTACTACTCCAGATATATTTCCTGCCCAGCATATATAACTACAGTCATCTCTAATCAATCATGAAGGTTCCATATAGTAGGAGATCAGATTGGTGACTGATGCGGTTGATTCTGTACATCGCGAGGCAAGACCTGCCTGTCTGACTGTTGCAAAATATCACTTCACTACATACTGCAGTAGCAATCTGGTGCAGTACTGAGGGAGCACAGCATGGGCTATTTCGATGTATATCTATTCTATTAAGTTTGAGCCATCAAGCCATACACATGATAATGTCGGAACTCCTTTCTTTACTTCAATTCTCTGAACTATGGGCGGTGCATAAGAATACAATTTAAGGTTTACCCACACATGCACGTCCGATCGCTATGGTAACAGAGCCGCCATGGAATCCATAACGCATCTGAGCGTGATCAAGCAACTCAGCATGTATCAGCTGTATCCTGACAGTGGATCAGCTGTTTGAAGAAAACCGCACATCAACACTATCATGTGTGACCAATTGTATCTTTCGATTGGCTACAACAATTTTGGTGCGAACTGACGCCATCTGCATTTTATTAAATATTTCAGCTGTGCTAAACTACATTGCTATTCCGGGAAGAAGTCCTGAAGTATCAAACTTGTAGAGTAGGTCAGACGGAGACCTTCTTGCTTTAATATGGACATTCTTATTCATAAGGACTCTACTTTGTGCTGAACAAAGGAAGGATTACAAATAGAAGAAAGAAGACACACGTGGATTGTAATGGTTTTTTATTTTATGGTTACCTGTGGATTGGTTCGAGAGCTTCCGGGTCCCCTCGATTTCGGTGAGTGGGCCATCTAATGGTAAGTAAACAAAAGAAAAGTATATTATTTGAACTTTTACAGTTTTTTTGGATTTTTTATTCATGTGTTTTTTTTTTCATTTAATGCCCCTGAATGGATCTTTGTCCCTATGGATATACATACATTCAGGGACACTGAATGGGTGTATTCTATGTGATTTTGTGATGTTAATGCATTGTTTTTTATGCTCTTTTATTGCCCCTATATGTAATGTGTATATATATGGATAGATATACAGGGATAATAAATGATTGATTTTCTAATGTTTATGTTTTTTTCATGTATTTCAAATGTATTTAGCTGCTTGATTTCTACATTGTTGTGTGTGTAATTTAATTTATATTTAGTTACATGTCATTTTTAATGGTCTTTTGCAGTAGTATATTTCAGGGGCTTGCTTTTTAATAATGGCTTATTTCTGGTAGTTAGATTTGTATGATGGTGGTTACTTTGAAATAGATTTTTTTTCTCAATGGTTTGTATTTAGGAATTGAATAGTGAAATGTAAAATTGATTTGGATTGTATTGTATTTGATTTAGGAAATTGATTAATTGATTGATGGTAAATTTATTTATGTTTAATTGCTTAGTTTCTATTTGATTTGTGGATGGCATTGTATGTTGTTGTTCAAAGTGTATTTTATTTTTAAATTGATTTTGCATAGTGTTACATGATGCACAGATTAATTGCATCATGTACCTGTACACACTCAAATGCAATTGTTTAACATTTGATATATATTTGTTGAGAGAGGAGCTATCATTTATTTTTAAAAGTGCTGCTGGTTTAATTTGATTATGTGATGATTGAGATTCAGATCCATGTTTTTATTTATACATGTTTATGTAATCCTTAACCATTTATTTGTATATATATACAAATGAATGGGTGCAGGGTGGGTTAACCCCTTAATTACTATTACGGTTATTATCCGCTAAGGTGATTAAGGGGTTAACTGGCATTTGAAAATATTTGCAATGTTTTTTTTTGCCAACGGAGGCCGTTTGATGACCGGATGCCCATGGGGGTAAGTAGAACTCAATTTATTTATGCTGATTTATGTGTTTAATAATGGGAAAATAATCTATTATCCATATCTGGATAATAGTTATTTTGCACATTACTGTACTGTATGTGTTGGGGGTGGGGGGTATGTATGTATTTATGTATAGGACAGGTTTATTTTTTTACATACAGGGTTGGTTCCTTAGGTCTGCGGGGACCTCTGGAGACCACCTGAGGTCTCCTCGGATTCCCACGGGTACCAGGCTGGCAAACTCACGGGGGACACCTGAGAGAAGAAACGGTGGCCCCACATCTGGGAACCATCTGAGGCCCCTCAGACACCTGTGGGTATGACCCGGGCCCACCCAGACACCCGCAGACCTACCCGTGGAGACCCCATTGTGGCCAATGGTGACCCACGGAGACCACCTGGTGGACCATGGTGTCTGGCGGGGACCACCCGTAGGCCTCCAGACCTTGTTTGAAATCTTTTGCTGGGCCACTGCGAGGTCTACTGACACCCGTCAGGCACACCGGGGACTCCCGTGGGCTTGGAGATTAACCCTGTATGTAAAAGAATAAATCAGGTATTTATGGGGGGCACATGGGGTGGGTTATGTAGTGTTTATTTAATATAATTATGTTTATTCTGGTTAACGGGGTGTGGGAAGTGGGTATTGTCCCCAAGCCAGGCTGGGTAGGCCTCCTTGTGGGTAGTGGGTGGTTATTCCTCACGGGGTGGGTAGTGGGGGAGGGTGTATAGGCCGCCAGAGTTGTTGGTGAGGGTGGGTTAACTCCTTAATGACTATAGCGGTTAATGACCGCTAAGGTGATTAAGGGGTTAGGGGACTTTATATTGGCTATTTTGATTGTTTTGTATGTTTTTCAGCACTGGAGGGACATGTGCAGGATGAAGATGAGGATGGCCTTCACCGTGGGTGCCAGGAAAAGGTAAGTGTAACATGTATTTACTGTATATATTGTGATTTATATGTATTTAAAATGGGCAAATGCATTATTATCCATATGTGGGTAATATTAATTTTGCCCATTACTGTATTGTATGTGTTAGGGGGCTGGGGAAGGGAGGTGTATTTAGTTAGAAATATTATCAGTAAAAGAAAAAAATGTGAAAAAGCGCTATAGTTTAAACACCAATGTGATATATCATAAATAATAACTTTAACATAAAGGTAGGCTGCCTGGTACCTACTGCTAGTACAAACAGATAACAACGTGAAAAAGAAAAAAACCTGGCGCCAAAAGTTCAAATTGAAAGTCCTGTGATCCTCAAGAAACCTGCACGCATGCTTGACAGGCCATGGAACGTGAAAAAGAAAAACAAACACAAATCATAGCGTAACACTGCAGGGTAAAACAGTACTACACTAAAAAAACATAAAACAGTGAGACTCCTAGTGACAATTATAATATAAACAATTTATTAATACTAGAACTATGCTATAAAATAAGCACTGAAATAATATGAGAACAGCTGGTCATCCGGTGGTGGAAAAATCAGAGCCCTACTTACAAAAAGCAGGGTGAAATCACGCGATGGAATAACAGAGTCCTCTCGGCGCAGGAAGTATTCCTTGCAGAGTTTGAGCTCTGCTCCGCCGGTACTCACGCCCGGAATCCCTTCAGAGGTACACAGGAACAGTGCCGGTGATGGAGGCTGGTCTTCAGGGTTCACAGCGCAACAGCACGTGTGGCCGGCTCCCCTCACTTCCTCCTCCTGGTTCACAGGCTGTCTCAGCGCGCCCGTGCAGGTGACACAGTCACTCTGAGTTTGGCATTGAACTTTTATGTTGGACATTTGGTCTGGAGCTTTCAAGTTCTGGTAGCTCCCGGCAATCAGACCGCAGCCCCTGTCCCTTTAAGTGTACGGGCAAAGCTTTTTTTATCACCTGCCTTTAGCTGGTGAGCTGTATTCAGCACAACTTTCAAGTATGATAAGTTTGCGTAGCTTCGTGATTCCCGCAGAAGGGCAGGATTCAGCGCAAACAGCTGATCATACGAGCAAGGTTGGACTTTGAAAATGTCTTGAAAAAGTCACTTTTAGAGCGCAAAGTGCCTGTTAGCGTGGCTCTCTGAATCGCGCTCGGCAGAACTTCACGTTCTAAGATCACTTTGTGCTCTTAAAATGACTTATCACAGCTTAGTGCATAGCCCGCTTAGTGATCAGCAATACGATTGCCTTATGAATTCTGATAACTATGCTCTTTGTACTGTGGTGTTTGCAACCTATAAATCTGTAGGATATACTTAGATTTAGACATTTTGTCTTCACAAGCATTCACCATTTTGTCCACTTATGCATGTTTCTTATTGTCTTTGGTCTGAGTAGGGGTTCATGCATTTTTACTTATGGTCAGACAGCAGCAGCCTACTATTATTCTGATTACCTGTTGTTAAGACTATTTTGTTCTTTTGACCAGGCGGTCGTGATCACATTGTGTACTTTGTTCTCAATATTTTCTTTAAACTCAGGTGTCCTTTCTAGTAAGTTGCTCTCTGTAGTATCCTTGGTTTTGGTCCATATACTACACTATTTTGAAGGTCATTCTGTCTCTTTCCATGTGTGTGTTATTTTAGTGTTTATGTTAGATGTTGATTTGAATTACAATTATTTTTGAAACAATGCACCACATAGATATGAGCATACAAATAACATATCATACATCAATATACTGTATGTTCGGATACAGGATGAAGTATCTGTCGTCTAAATTTAGCAAAGGTTGAACTTTTTTCAACATACTATAAAACTATTTATCAATTGGAAAAACAAGGTATAGAAACAAAATGAACAAAGAAAGTTGCACGCCGTGTACCTCCAAATTCAGCTCTCCCAGCTACAGGCACTTCTCCACTATTCCCTCCGGCTCTTACTCAGTGCTTATTGAGTCCTGCGGCATGGATCCTTTTGCTGCTGTTGTGCTATGAAGTTCAAATGTCTACTCAAGAGCATCTCAGCGTCTGCTCAGTAAAATCTGCAAAGGACTTTACTCCACTAACACTCCATGGGTGTTAGTGGAGTAAAGTGCTTTGCAGATTTTACTGCTTTGCAGATTTGTGCGAGCTTTCGAGATACACATCTCTTCTGGCGGTGTTCCAGTGAATAAAGTGACTTTTCACTTTACTTGATGACATCATACTGGCACTTGGATTAAATCAAGAGCAGAGTATATGCATTAAGTCTTATGGATGCAGAGTTCACCAACGGAGAGGCGTCAGAGACTGTCTAGGAGCTCCCGCTGACGTCACAACTCTCGCGAGATTCCGGCTGGAGTGAGGAAGTACTCGGTACACAGAGGCGACGCGATACTGAGACCAGCAGTACATGGTGGAGCCCCAGGATGTTTACCCTGCTAATATCCTGCTACGGTTGGCGATTGAGTATTACTCATACTTGCTCATGTTCCTGTCACATTTGTGAGTGCGCATTTTTATTTTTACCAGTCCCATATACATTTTTCTACTTACTACACTATGAGTGCGCCTGTTGTTTTTTGTTTTTTTCCATATATATATATATAAAAGCATAAATAAAAGCATTTCGTTAACCACAGAACGGTATCATCTATTTATTTTTTGATTATATATATATATATATATATATATATATATAACAAAACAAAACAGAAATGGTAAATGAGCGCCTAATGCAACAACCTGCCTAACTGTGAATAAGTAGCCAACTGCATTGATACAACCTATGGGGTGGCTAAGGTGAAATAATATAATTAAAAACCCTATGTAATTCTAAGATAAAATGTGTAATAACTTTAATACAAAGTGTACATAACAAAATTGTTAAAAATGCTTCTGGAAAAATAAAATAAAAAAAATTGTGTGTTGTAATACAAAAAATATCTTGAATGAAATATAAAATATAAAAAAAATATATAAAAAATATGAAAAAATGAAAATAAAAACTTTTTCCAAAAAACTTTTAAATCTTAAAAGTCACAGAGTCCTGTTCCAAATGAATGCATCCAGGTATAGGCAGCCCGTTTATAAGGGATCACAACTCCCTAGGAATACCTATGAAAGAAAAAAGAAAAGAAAACAGGGGCACACCTAGTGCATTAAAGTTTACCAATAATTTTATGGAACATTTAAAACCAGACAAATGCCCACTCACAAGTAAAGCGTTATTTGAAAGCAGTTATGAGATTGGCCCTCATAAGCCAGTGGTGCCGTTCGAGCCTGTAATGGTGTCCTCTCGTGCGCGGTCTCCTTCTACCGGAAGTGACGCTCACCCGGTCTGGTGTCCCGCACAAAACGGAAGTCCCTCCAGGAAACCGAGGCCTCTCCTGACTGCCTCTAGCTGCTGCACCACCAATCAAGCCAAACGATGTGTCCACTGAACTGCTTCGCCGAGCCTCCCACAAGCTGCGTTCCTCTCAGTCTGCTCTCAGTGGGACAAATGTCTGCTCTGCTCTAGCCACGCCCTACGCGTTTCGTCATTCTCCCCTGAAGAAGTCATCATCGATGACGAAACGCGTAGGGCGTGGCTAGAGCAGAGCAGACATTTGTCCCACTGAGAGCAGACTGAGAGGAAAGCAGCTTGTGGGAGGCTCAGCGAAGCAGTTCAGTGGACACATCGTTTGGCTTGATTGGTGGTGCAGCAGCTAGAGGCAGTCAGGAGAGGCCTCGGTTTCCTGGAGGGACTTCCGTTTTGTGCGGGACACCAGACCGGGTGAGCGTCACTTCCGGTAGAAGGAGACCGCGCACGAGAGGACACCATTACAGGCTCGAACGGCACCACTGGCTTATGAGGGCCAATCTCATAACTGCTTTCAAATAACGCTTTACTTGTGAGTGGGCATTTGTCTGGTTTTAAATGTTCCATAAAATTATTGGTAAACTTTAATGCACTAGGTGTGCGCCTGTTTTCTTTTCTTTTTTCTTTCATATATATATATATATATATATATGTATATATATATATATACAGATCAACCCCCTTATTACGCTGTGCTTGGGGTCCAAAGAATCACATCGCAATATAAGCGGATCGCATTAGAAATAATGTACAATTGTATGCATTGTACAATAAAGTATTTAAGATACCAATAATCGTGTTGTAAACTATTCCTAAATACGGAAATTGGGAGCCACGCTTGCATCGCACTATAAGCAGATTCGCGTTGTGACGGATCGCGTTATAACGGGGTTGAGCTGTATGTATATATATCTATATATAGATATATATAGATATATATATATATATATATATATATATATATATATATATATATATATATATATATATATATATATAGATATATCTATATATATCTATATATATATATATATATAGATATATATATATATATATATATATATATATATATCTATATATATATATATATAAACAAAATACCTGCAACAGACTGAAAAAATAACAGACACTAAAGTCAGGTAACAATAAAGTCTAATTAGTAAGTGATAAATATAATCACCCCTGACAGTGCTAAGGGCAGTAGATATATAACAACAAGAAACAAACAGAAGCACTCTAGTACACTATGTCCAAAAAAGACAAAATTTATTCAAGCAATATCAAGAAAATATATACAACATATAATTAAAAATCCCTGAGGTAAAGAAATAACAAGTACCTGCCTGACTGTCAACAACAAGTAAGTATGCAAAAAAGTATATAATTATCAGAATGTATAATATATGCACACTACACATAGATAAAGAACCATCATTAGACCTAATTAGTTGGGCCAGGTAAAAAAGTAATTTTCAGCTTAACCCCTAATACACCGGCCGGTGTGAGCTAAAGTTTAGAAGATACAAGACATCCCTTAATAGTGAGTCACACAAAGCATAGTAATATGTGGGACTATACACTGTGAGCTGCAGCTCTAGGTAAAAGAAATGAGATTAAAGTTTTTAAGATGGTAGCGCTCTCATATGGGCTAATCCCTATAGGATACAATATAGCAAGTCCCAGTATAGTCCATAAGTGTCAGCATAGTACATCCAGTGTGCAGCAGATATCAGGTCCGGATCCTTTATTTACTAGCAAATCTGTTGTAAATATTGAAGAGCACTGGAGAAGTGAAGGTAAAACCTTCTCCACCGAACTCACGGACAACGGAACACCGGAACTCGCACCCCAGATGACAGACGAACTACCCCAACATACGTTTCGCCATGTGGTGGGCTTTTTCTTAGGGGTTCTCAAATTGCAAGGTGAATGGAGGAAATCTCAGCTACCAAGTAGCATGTGTATAGACAGCAGCCTTCTGGTACACGGAGCGCACAATGCGCGTGGGGCAGCTGATTGAAGGCTCGTAGGCGTCCGCGTGCATGATGATGTCAGTCGTTCATCTTATCCGGGTCCCTAAGCGTTTCATCACTGGGTGACTTCGTCAGGGGTATGAAGTCCCTCCCTTCCGTGCGTTCTTTAAGAACGTTCACCCTGCAATTTGTGCTGTATTGGACAAATCAGGACTCCCTCTTGTGACTGACACCGGGGGACTGAGATCTCTTGCAGATGAGTGATCATTAGTGATATTGGGCCTCATGCAATAAGCGACGATTATGTGAAATCGGCAAGCTTACCGATTAGTCATGTTATTGGCGATTTTCCCTCTCCGTATGCAATAAGTGCCGAATGTCTTCAAAATGAAACCGAAAACAAATCCGCCCACTCTCACGATGATTTGTGGATCACACACAGGTGTATCGGTGTGCGTGGCGGGGTGCTGTTAGGTTGGCCAATCAAAAATCTTGCTGAATCAGGCGAAGCAAGCCTGTATTGGATAGCGCGCCATATTTAAAGGCAACGTGTACTGTTAATCATTCTCTGTGTTGTTGGGAGTGAGAGAGAGAGAGACGCACAGAGCTGGGCGATTTAATATTTGCATATTGACTGAGAGACTTGTTGTGTATTGTGAGAGCTTTGTCCTTTGTTGTTTTGTTTACATCTTTGTCTTGTTTTATATGTGGAAGTGTTTCGTGTGATTGGCTGTACATTTGTTTTCTGTTTTTTGTGAGTGCTATAAGTATGCCCGCAAAGCGTGGGAAGAGTGATGCTGGTGGGAGTGGTAGTTCTACTCGTGCGAGTACGCGTCAGAGTGAACGTACTGTTCAGGGGAGTGATGTTGCTAGGAGTGCGAGTGCTGTTGCTGGGAGTGCTGTTGCTGCGAGTGGTGTTGCTGGGAGTGTGAGTGCTGTTGCTAGGAGTGGGAGTGCTGTTGCTGGGAGTGGGAGTGCTGTTGCTGGGAGTGGGAGTGCTGTTGCTGGGAGTGGGAGTGCTGGTGCTGGGAGTGCTGTTGCTGGGAGTGGGAGTGCTGTTGCTGGGAGTGGGAGTGCTGTTGCTGGGAGTGGGAGTGCTGGTGCTGGGAGTGGGAGTGCTGCTGGTGGCTCAGTTGCTGATGGGGTGTCTGGTGGTGGCATGCTTGCTGGTGGGCAGCTTTTGGAGGCTCTTCCATTGGAAGAAGGAGAGTCCAGTTAGCAGCAGGCAAGCTCTGAGCCTAAACGTGCTCGGAAGAAACGTGTGGAGAAGCCACGTAATCCTCGCTTCAATGACCAAGAAAATAGGGCTCTTGTAACTGGGATTCTGGAGCACTATGACAGTCTCTATGGACATTTAGTAGGTAAGTGTACCTTTCCATTTATTCTTCAAATACATGTGATCCTAGGTCATGTGAGTTTTGTTCATATGCAAATATGGGTACAGAATATCTTTCTATGTTAATTAGTGTGGAAACATAGCTTTTTATCATGCGTTACAAGGACAACAAAACTCAGGCGTACAATTTGCGATAACTGCATACAATATTAATGCAACCTTGCTTACATGTATAGGTTTAGTAGTGAATGCTCATGTGCTTCACATATTACACCTAAAACAGCATGTTTGCTTTCTCTTGGAACAGCTAGCAGTGTAGGAAACTGGTGGTTGTATTATTATTAATTAACATCATATATTTTGTATGTTTTTCAAGCGCGGACAAGTTCATCAAGCAAAAAAGAAATGTGGGACACAATAGTAATTGGTGTCAATGCGTGTGGGAATCGTGTCAGGATCAAGGAGAATTGTAGCAAGAGATTTGACGATATTAGGTCAAAATTAAAAAAGAAAATACAAGACCAACGCGTGCATGCTACTGGCACTGGAGGTGGCCCGCCACCACAGCATCTGATATTAACTCCATTGGAGAAGCTGCTTCGGGGAAAATTACTTCCCGTCATCGTGGAGGGCTTGCCCGGTGACAGGGAATTTATCCCTCACAATTTCCACCAGGTGAGAAATATTACTGTACTACGCGTGTCGTTGCTTACAGTTATTTTAAACATTTCCGCTGCTTTTTATAGTGACTTCCCAATATAAGCATACCTACATCTCTCTCTCTCTCTCTCTCTCTCTCTCTCTCTCTCTCTCTCTCTCTCTCTCTCTCTCTCTCTCTCTCTCTCTGTGTGTGTGTCAAATTAGACATATATGTTGTAGTCCTACTAAAAGCAGTAACTAATATACCACGTTGCATTGCGTGCTCATTTGCATGTGAATTCCCACAATGCTTTGCTGCAGTGGAAGCAATTTATGGTGAGCGAAGATGGGGAACAACAGGGTAGCACACATGTGTAACACATGGTAATGAGAAATTATTACTAGCTACTGTTACAGAACATAAATATGTATAATATTAATCTGTATATTATTTATTTAACTCATACAAACACGACATTACTGGCTATTGTAATCATGCATCGAATATATTGCATGCAACGGCCTACAAACATCACTAGCACAAACAAATGGCTACTTGTTTATTAAAAGGTCCATTTTTGCTTTATGTCATATACAGACAGCATAATGAGGCACACGTAGCATATGTTATGTCATTGTGTTCATAACTTGCACACTTCAGACGACTATTTAGCTCCTCTACCATTGTGTTAAAGCAGCTGCAATGAATATGTCATCACAGCATACACGTCAACAGAGGGGGTGGGTTCAGCACACACCCAAATTACAGGGTCATCTTACGGTCAACTTAGTTCACACCATTTTCACCTGTTTGAAGTAATTGTAAGGTATGCCTGATTAGGGTTTTTGGGGATGGGAATACCGTTCTTACAACCTGACTAGCAAAACTGAAGGTAATCACACTCATTTGAAAGCTCTAGGTACTAAATCCCCCAACAAGTCATTACTTATCAAACCGTACGTCACACATTCGTTCACTCATATCTATAGTTCAACTGATATCAACAACACATTATCACACACTGCATGTGTTGTGTTGTTGAGTGACAGCCACATTCAGGTGTGCCACACTTTCTATTAATGTACCACACATATCCTCTACCAAAAACGAATTTTTTTGCTATATGACCACCTTCATGATAACCATTGTGAATGTTCATCTCATAATACTTATGTACATTATGATACTGATATGACTACACAACAAAAAATTTTTATCTACAAATGTAATCAATTTATCCTAACGCATTACTGCAGAAACATAGTCTGTTGTATGTTAGGGAACTCAAAAGTTCTAACTACACAGGCATGTACATTGTTATTACAACTATTTATGTTCACTTTCTCACACACATTTTCTGTTAAGGAACTGATGCTGTTAGTTACTCATAAATACAGAACATACAATAACTGTTTGTTCAATATTTACACATGTAAATGTACAACTGATGTTATTGTTATATATAGTTGCCCCTGGAGGACATGTGTCACCTGAGACGGAACAAGTGTCTTCACCTGGGTCATGCAGCTCAACACACCTAGAAGGTGGGTGTATGAGGTGGTGGCCATATATTATGTGCACTTCTATATGTTATGTTGTCATGTTCATTATTTGTTTTGCACATGTTCTTTAAATAGGATTACTTAGTGTCAGTGAAAATTAAGTTTAAGACAACATGTATTGTGTTTGTGATGTTAAGTATCATGTAGGAGTTGTGAGTTTAGAACAACTTTTCATTCATTCTTATTTCATACTGAGTCCAAACATTATTCGTAAGTCAAGGTAGTTTTTAATGGGACGTTATAAAACGTATGGAAACATGTTAGTTGTTACTTATGACACAGTATAATTACATAGTAAAACAGCAGAGATTAACATGCCATTTCATAATGTGTACATTTATTTTTAGAACATGATGATGAAGATGATGATGATGAAGATGCCACCATAGACACAGAAAACCAACCAAGTGACCATGAAGAGGTTCCCATTGAAACAGTTGCACAGCCAATTCGTCCATCAAGTAACACATACGATGCAATTGTAGCTTCTGAGGGAAAAATTGTGGAAGCTGAAAATCGTCGCCATTCTGATCTGATGACAGTGCTCGAAAGGATGATTTCACTGCAGGAACAAACGATATCACAATTGGCACATCTCCACAGAGTCTTCATTGAAGTGCCTAAACAAATGCAAAAAATAAACACGTCATTAGAAGCAATGGTTGTGCAGCAAACACAAGCAAATTACTTGAGAATGACTACTGTACCCAATTTCAACTTCAACACCTCACAGGCAGGATCTTTACATGCTGGTAATTTTTCACCACATGCATCTGATGTTCATTCCCCAGGTCGGAATGTTACCGGTCAAGTAGCAGACATTTCTGTGCAGGTTCCTGACGACATCCTACCGCTGCCATCTGTAGAAAATCAGGAGCTGACACCTACAAAGGAGGCGGCAAAAACAACAAAGCACAAGCAGTTACTACTGACCAGTTTTTGGACACAAACAAAAAACCCACACATGAAACGGACCAACCATCAGTTGTGCAGTGTCTACCAACTTGCTCACATGTGTCAGTGGGCACAAGCCCTGTCGGTGAGTCACTGCCCACAAGCCCTGTCCGTCAACAGTCACTGGCCACAAGCCCTGTCCGTGAACAGTCACTGGCCACAAGCCCTGTCCGTGAACAGTCACTGCCCACAAGCCCTGTCGGTGAGTCACTGCCCACAAGCCCTGTCGGTGAGTCACTGCCCACAAGCCCTGTCCGTGAACAGTCACTGCCCACAAGCCCTGTCCGTGAACAGTCACTGGCCACAAGCCCTGTCCGTGAACAGTCACTGGCCACAAGCCCTCTCCGTGAACAGTCACTGGCCACAAGCCCTGCCCGTGAAGTGCCAGAGGCCACTCAAAGTGGCTCTGTTGTGCCTAAAGTTGTTGCTAAACGAAAAAGGAAAATCCAAGAGACAACAAGCAGGCCTGTTACTCGCTCTCAAAAGGAAAAAAAAAATGTTATAATTCACTAAATATGTCTTTGGCCTTGTTTTGTTGACTTCAGATTATCTAATGAATATTGTATGTATGCTGAAGACCTGTTGTTTCCAAACTTTCAAGTATGTTCTTGTACACGTGAAGTTTTGGAAATGTTAACAGTCCTCATTAATGAATAGTGTTATTAATATTGATGTATTAATCATCTGTTCAGTAATGGTCCAGTGCTATGTTTAGAGAAGCACTGCCAGTTGCTATGTTTAGAGAAGCTGCCATTGACTTACCTGCAAAACATTGTATTTGGGTGTGTTACTTGATGTAATCATTGCATGTTAATATTATTCACATGCAATTAAAAACACACATCTATTTAACTGCAAACATCTTTCTTGTCTGTGTACAGCAGGATTAAGTGTAAAACATTACTTACCTTCACCTTGCTTGCCCATTGTAATGTTGTCCTTTAATCATTTATGTGTTCTTGTTTCAAGAACATATCTGTGAATGTATACGAATATATATGTAGTATGTATGGATATATGTACACACACACACAGTGTATATATATATATATATATATATATATATATATATATATATATATATATATATATATATATATATATATATATATTGTACTATCTAAACTGGTATAGATGTATTTTCAGAAAACATACACTTCATGCTTCCTTGTGAAAACACAGTATTTTAATAATACAGGCCTAATGTTTGTGAACTATACTAACTGTGAGCCTATAACAGTATTGGACTAAAACAAATGTTTATTACTTAATTCACTCATGTTTATCCACATTTAAATAGGTTTCATACAAGGCCTACTTACTGCCATCAATATGTTCTGTATACACCTGCATTACAGAGATATTATTGGTTGTAACACTACAGGCCTTCTAAATTAAAAAAAAACCTTGTTTGATGGTAAATCACATTTACCAGACAGGTCAATGCAATAGGCCATAACAAATTTTAAGCCTCTATTATTTAAACCTTTAAATAAATCACACCAATATAAAAATCCCTCTTTACATATAAACCCTTAAATATTGTAATATACACACACATTAAAAGTTTGGTTTTACTGACATTATATATATATATATATATATATATATATATATATATATATATATATATATATTTATGAGAGATATATATATATATATATCTACATATACACACGTACTTAAACTCTGATGCAGACAGGGAGTTAACCAGACTTTCAAATAAATTTCTGTGTCTATGTGAAAAAAAAATATTTACTTTTGCAGATGTGTGTGTATTTCATTATATGGCTGTGTAAGCACTATTTTCATAAAGTGGACAATGTTTTTTTCCTCAACCCACAATGTTTCTTAATTAAAAGTCTACAAATGTTTTGAGAAAGTAGATAAAAGTTGCTACATGTTGGTCACTCAAATGGCTATCAGAAACCACAAATGTGAAACCAATTATTTCTAGACCTACAATTGGTGCTTGAAACAAGGAGTACAAGTTGAAACATTGTGTGACCTTGAAAAGGAAAGACACAAAATAGTTAGCATTTGAACGATTTCATTATTATGAGCAAAGAACATAGAACTGCACTCATCATTTCTGATACTCTGCAATGGCTGATGATTTTTAGAGAAATATGCATTCACACAAGGGGTACAAACTGATGATTGCAGAAGCAATTGTGTCAAGTCCGGACCAGAAAGCCAACGTGGGACAAATCTATGATTTGATTAGAGCAAAGTATCCTTATTACCAAGAACCTGGGCGTGCGCGAAATTTTAAATCCTCAGTAAGATTCACTTTATCAACTAATGACTGTTTTGAACGTGTGCAGGATAAGCTACAAGAAAGGTATGGTTTTTGGAAGATTGCTAAGGAAAAACAATTCACCGTGGAAGACGGCACACATATTGTGCTAAATGGCATATTTATTCCTAATGCCAATAGCAATGGATCCGCTACTACTGTTCCGTGTGAATCGATACCTGCTGCAATATCTGCACCCTCCATTGCTGAAACACACATTCTACAAGAACATAACTACTATGATTTTGTACAAAGCCTTTCTGCTGCAAACACATTCGAATGGGTACCCGAAGAAATGAACCTACCTCCGGACCAATTGTTTGTAAAAAGCAGTGGCGATTCCTATGAGCGCTTCATGGAGGAGATGTGTGTCATACAGGATTCAGCGTTTGGGTCAACCGTGGATGCAAATGCCTTGGTTTTCTGGAGCGACCAGTTGCAGGCAGACGAAGTGTTACTTCTACAAGAATGGTAAATATAACAATCGTTATGCGTTGACTCAGCGTTAAAAGTTTTTTTTTTGTAACCACCATTTTGACTTTAAATGCGTGGATACAGCGTAACATTGCAGACTGCATAACATGTAGCGATCACAAACACATTGTTTCCTATTACAATATAGTTGAACCTGAAAGAGTAGTACACATTGCTCACGGAATAAATATATGTACTTTCCTATCCCTTTAAACATATTATAAACATGTTACCATAACTGTAACACACACCTGTTTTGTTATCATGCAACATCTAGAAAAAACAAACCGGGTCGACCACGTATGACGTGGGACCCTTGTCATGTGCCAAGGCGTCCTTAAAAAGGATTACGGATGTAAGTCCCGCCCCCAAGCGACGTTCGCGCGTCAAAGCCTATTGGCTGTGTTGTTTTGTTATAGTTACGGTAACTGCACTGTGTCATGCGTGTGCCTCACTGTTTGTGGGCGTACACTGGGCGTTAGCCGAATGTTAATTGAGTGGGAGGAGTGTTTGCGTGCGCTTCACGCTGGCTTAACATGACGTCACACGTATTGCATTTGCGCATTGTGTTATCGGCCGTGCTTTCTGTCCACACACGTCTGTTTAAAAAGAATACAGATGTACTCGTTTAGAACGAATGTAGTTTCGCCTTCATTGTATTTGAAATAAATATTTAATGGTTAATGCTATTTTCAACATGTATTGAACGCACAACGTACGCATTGCTTTGCGCATGCGCTAACAGTTAGTCGACCCAAGAGTGAAGTGCGTGCGCACACTAAGATGTGAGCGCACATCTTTCAGTATACAGGCAACGTTAATTTCATATACATAGTTATGCCTGCTACTAATTTAATTAACCATTACATTATGATGTACACTTGTAGTTCTAACATATAAGTGACTGACGTGTGTATCTACACAATCATATAGAGCTGTGTAACGCGTTGTCACGGATACATATATAGTAAGGTGTCATCTTTGACCATCATGTGTTTGCTGTATTTCAGAGATGTCGGGGAAGATACAATCGGATCAATGTATGATTTCAGAAGAGTCTACCTTTATATGAGATGATTGTGAGGAGGAGCCACCGACTACTATACTACATATGGAACTAATTTTATATTGCTTGCAGCGCTTATTAACAAACAATTAAAAATGTGATACCCATATGCCTATATTGCATAAGCACTTAATTAACATAATGATGTTGCAAAAGAGTGCAGCTAGAAATTTCCTTGTGTGTTCTTTAATCACTACTAACATTTTATGCCATGGTGTGTTTTATATATAACAACCATTCCCACTCTGCTAACACATTTGTGTATTCTATTGTGTAATGGAACGTATGACTGTCGAAACTATGTAACAATAATAATAATAATAATAATAATAGCATGTTCTTGTATAGCGCTGCTAGTTGTACGCAGCGCTTTACAGACACATTTTTCAGGCTCAGGTCCCTGGCCTGTGGAGTTTACAGTTTATTTTTTGCCGCCTGAGGCACAGGGAGATAAAGTGACTTGCCCAAGGTCACAAGGAGCCGACACCGGGAATTGAACCAGACTCCCCTGCTTCAAACTCTCAGTGCCAGTGTGTGTCTTTACTCACTGAGCCACTCCTTCTCCCAATGTAAAGGACACTTACAACCAACTAGCCATTTATAGTTAAAAATCTCTTGTTACATGGGTATGTTGATAAAATGGTTTGGGACTGTAGCAAATAATGTTATTGGCAAGATGTTGTGGTACCCTACAATGCATGATGTTCTGAATATTACATCAACATCATGTAATGAAGTACGTTTATGTGTATATTTCATGTACCAAACGAACTATAGTTTACTGTGTTTATTAAACGTTCAACACATACATACTACAGTCAATATGATGATATAAGCTACCATAATAAACCTGCTGTTATCATTTGTCGGTGTTATACATGAATCATACACAAATTGATACAGACACAAACAGTTGTCTTAAAAAGTTTGCCTATGCTAATGTGCACGTGATTGACGTTTATATTTTGAGAATACTTGATAATTATCATCATGATAATGATGAAGTGACGTCAATGACATTCCAAATATATTACCAACATTGTCATTGTGGGAAATTAGAAAAGCAAAATTACAGTAACATTTTTGACACAATTCTGGTTTTGTTTACACTTTGACACTTGTTACATGTAGGTCACATCAACACACGTGTGATTTATACATACACATGTGACACATTTTAATTAATGTTGACAAATAATTTGTAGCATTAATAATCACCTACATTGCTAAATATAAGATGTACCACGCATTGTTGTGATTACAGGCATTCATGCATGGAGTGTTATGATCAGTCAATTGCCTACGTGATGAATTAGCTCCCGTAAGTAAACAAATAAGTACAGTTATCCCCTTCTCTCCAAACACCTCTATATTACATTAATGGAATTTATAAGGGAACATACTTTAAATGTGATGAAATGGGAGTAATCATTTTCTAATACAATGCACATGAAACCTCAATAGTAGCAAAATGCATGTACATGATACATAAAGTACATATATGTAACATTTTTCTTTGAACCAATATGTTGGGTTTTTACTTCAAATAATTATACGAATATTGAGGTAGGCACATCTTATGCCAGATGTCAGCAAATATACATACCATGAACAGTCATATTGGAGATATACCTATAATGCAAAGGAACAATATATAAATTGCAAACATTGACATGCCATCTTCAGTACCGTAAGCAACACAGCAAAGTGTGTATTTGGTGTTAAATGTGCAACACCATGTATATTTAATCACATTCAAAATGTAAAGCAGCCTGGTGTACACATCATATGGATGTACATGTTACACTGCACCAATAACATTGTATGTAAGCATACTGCAAGAATGAATGACTATGCCCATACTATGTGTATTGTGTTAGCATAAGGAACAACACAATGCTAAAATATTAGTGCTTTGTTACCCCAGTTGTATTCACATACACACAACTAATGTACAATTTAAGAGGGATTATATAACCTGTGCAACAATAACATACCGCTGCCACATCCCTTTGTGCACACAGCAGAGAAAAGAAAGGTGTGCAACCCATATTCATCTGTGTCCTAACAGAAGGTTATATAAAGAAACATTATTGTTAATATAACATAATTAATCTATAAAAGTAGTACTAGGACCATATATGTTTTTACTTACAAGAAAAAAAGGAATTGATGAGATTCTGGCGTGTCTGGCCACCACTGGCTGTTTGTTCATTTTCAGCAGCTACATGGGTTGGATGCTCGTCTACCAAAGGTTCAGCTAGGTCTGATTGTACATTGTGCCTGAGTGCAACATTGTGCAAAATGCAACAGGCAAGGATAATATCAGACACTTTTTGAGGCTTGTATAGAAGAGCCCCACCAGTTCTGTCCAGACACCTAAATCTGGTCTTGAGTAGGCCAAATGTCCTCTCTATAAAAGATCTTGTAGAGATATGGGCTGCATTGTACCTCTCCTCTGCTTCAGTTTGAGGGTTTAGCACCGGAGTCAATAGCCACGGCCTAATTCCGTATCCTGAGTCACCTATAATGAATGGAGCACACATAAGCTTACATTAGTGATAAGATTGTACAATGACAACATTCCTAAAGAAAAATGTGTTTTGTGTTAGAACATCTAAATCTGTACTCACCCAGCAGCCAACCATGTTCAAAATGTCCCTCTTCGAACGCATGGAAGACTGAAGAGTTCCTCAGGATAGAGGAATCGTGACTGGAACCAGGGAATTTGGGTACCACATGCATTATCCTCATTGTGGCATCACATACCACCTGTACATTGAGTGAATGGTAGTGCTTACGATTGCGGTAAACATGCTCACTCTGACTAGGTGCAATCAAAGCAACATGTGTGCAATCGATTGCACCCAGCACACATGGTATCCCTGCTATATTATAAAAGCCAGTCCTGACTTCCAGCCACTCTGTCGCCTCTGTAGGAAAATGAATATAATTCCTAGCGCGTCTATTGAGTGCATAGAGAAACTGGGTAAAGGCCCGCGAGAATGTAGATTGCGAGACCCTGCCCACTATGCCCACAGTTGTCTGGAATGACGCGGAAGCAAGATAATGTAATGAGCACAGCATTTTAACAAGCCCAGGGACTGCACGACCTCTGGCTGTCAAAAAATCTAAATCTCCCCTTATCTCCTCATAAAGAGATAAGATTGCTGCTGAACTCAAACGATAGCGACTTACTATCTCCTCCTCACTCATCCCATCTAACAGGGTTCTCTCCCTGTACACACGCGGACGAGGCACAACTTGTCTCCTCTGTCTTCTCCTCTGATCTCCTGTCTCTCTACCTCTCCCTCGGCCTGTCCCTCTCCCTGTCCCTGTCGTATCCGCGTGCCTGTCCCTGTCACTGTCCCTGCCTCTGTCCCTCCCTTGCCCTATGTCATTCTCTTGATCAGCAAGCATGTCATGGAAAAGAATGTTCCTCCGTCTCCTAAACAATCGCAACATTTTGAAATAAGTAGCTGTGAATGAGCAGGTAATGGGCGTCCTTTAAATAGGTATGTGATGATGTAAGGTGACATAGTAAAATGCAAGGTGTTACATTAACATATTAAAGTACTTCTGTCCCAAGCTGTCTGCACTTGATCTTAGAAGTATTTGTTCTGTGTATTCTGCAGGGAATCATGATATTTGACAATGATGTCACGTGAAGCTTTGTACAAACATTGCTTTAAAAAACTTCATTTAATGTGCAATGCATGTAACACTTCTGAACGCAACAGTCAGTCATGTAATTAGACAAAAAGCCTGAGATTGACGTGTAAAATGTTTGCTGCAACATGTGTAATTAGCCATGTTATTGTCACATGTTGACAACAATGAATTGTCGTGTGCATATGCATGCATTTCTGTAATGAGGATAGTTGCTATAGAATCAGTTTGAAAGGTGTCACAATGATTAATTACTGTACATGTGTGTAGAAGTTAGGTTGAAGTGCTTGTAATGCAACGTTTACAATGTAAACATGCAATGTGATTGAGTGTCCAATAAGTGACGTCATGAAAAAGGGAGGACCCAAAACTACATGTAAACATGAGAAGAAAGATGTACATGAAGGTTTCAAGATGCGTTACACAATACAAGCATTGTGTAATGTAAAGCAACATGAATATACGGTGTATGTGTTAGATGTGTGACATGTGTAACATCATATAAATAATTGTCGCTCAGTTCAGTAAAATGTGTGATATGATGTGAGGTTCTCCTTTAAGAGTTAAGTATAGGATTTTCCCTTGACACATCATCACATGACGAGTAATGTGACACGCAAATGATAAAAACATCTAAAAGTACAATGTTATGCAAATAATACACGTCAGCTGTGACACAATGCAGGCAATGCCCCCCACACTGTAATGCAAATCACCTTTGTATTGTGAGCAATGAAATGTAAACAGTACTATACTGTTATACGTCCCCGCTCCATTGACTCCATTGATGTACAGAAGATTTTTTTTTTCTAAGTGCCGTTCCGGCAGCCTTAGCGATCGTTCTCCCCTCCAACTTGCCAACTTTAGTTGGCGGGAGAAATTGGCCATAACATCTCAATTTCCTAGTGCCGATCAGCCCCGATAAGCTGATTTTGGTACTTGAATCCAGCCGATTTAAAAAAGTGGCGATCAGTGCCGAAAACAGGCTTATCGGCAGCCGACTGGCCATAACAAAATTATCGGCTACGAAACCTGCCGAAATCAAGCACTTATCGGCGCTTACTGAATCTCAAACCCAATTTTGGCTATAAAATGCCGAAAAAATCCTTATCAACGCTTACTGCATGAGGCCCATTATCTCTTTAACATACTGGTATTCTAGCTCCGTTTGTGAGTGTGCTACCTTATATTTTTTCATGTTTGGCATTAAATATTTTAAAGTTTTACACTATTGGGGCATGTGCTTCTCTTTTTCTTTTTTTAAAAACACACACACACAAATAACATAGAGAATTTTGCAATACCCAGCTTCCCAGTCAGTATTCATACCAGATGGTCTCAAAATATTACATGTAAATATTGTATATATTATATATAATATTACATATTTAATATCATATAAATATGAATGTCAATATAAATTAGGTTGTCATTAATAATGAGGCTAGTTAGTCCCTCTATAGTAGTACGTAGCATAGGTAGCCTTATTGGCATTGAATGGTTTAAAACCACCTAATGTACATTATATAGAAATGTATTCTTTACTGTTTTTTAATGGTATAACAATTTTTATTTGTGACCTATAGCCCTAATATATCCATATTAGTCTTTTCTAATTTCACGAGTAAGGCAAGCACTAGCACTAAGATTACCCAACAAGCAAGTCTAATTGATTGATTATTGCTCCATGCTGAAATAGATACAGTACTGTACATTGGTTTTCTCTCTGTGGTTTAAAGTAATGGGCATTTGTAACCAGCAAATGGTTTTCACAACATTTGCCAGAGCTCTGATTTCAAAACTAGAAAAAATATTCTCTGTATATGGCATACCTGGTACCTTACAGGTTGTTAATTGTGCACTATTTATTTATTTATAAAATATTTTACCAGGAAGTAATACATTGAGAGTTACCTCTCGTTTTCAAGTATGTCCTGGGCACAGAGTTAAGACAAATAATACATGGTTACTTATACAGTTACATACATGAACAGGGTATACCAGTGGTTCCCAAACTTTTTCGTCTCAAGGCTCCCCAAGGCGATCAGGATTTTTTCAAGGCTCCCCAAGGCAATCAGGATTTTTCCGCGGTGCCCAAAGTAAAAACAAAGTTGTATATACATACCTAACAGTTGCAGTGCACAGTTGGTCTCTCTCTCTGACACTCCCTCTCTCTGACACTCTCTGACTCTCTCTGACTCTCTCTGACTCTCTCTAACTCTGACTCTCTCTGACTCTCTCTGACTCTGACTCTCTCTGACTCTGACTCTCTCTCTCTCTGACTCTCACACTCTCTCTCTGACTCTCACACTCTCTCTCTGACTCTCACACTCTCTCTCTGACTCTCACACTCTCTCTCTGACTCACATTCTCTCTCTCTGATTTTCACACTCTCTCTCTCTCTGACTCTCACATTCTCTTTCTCTGACTCTCACACTTTCTCTCTCTGATTCTCACACTCTCTCTCTCTGACTCTCACACTCTCTCTCACACTCTCTCACACTCTCTCTCAGACACACTCTCTCTCAGACACACACTCTCTCAGACCTCACTCTCTCTCAGACCTCACTCTCTCTCAGACACAGACTCTCTCACTCTGACACACACTCTCTCACACACACACACACACTCTCTCTCTCTCAATCTCTCAGACACACACTCTCTCACTCTCTCATACACACACTCTCTCTCACACACACTCTCTCTCTCAATTTCTCAGACACACTCTCTCACTCTCTCAGACACACACTCTCTCACTCTCTCAGACACTCTATCTCAGACACACACTCTCTCACTCTCTCAGACACACACTCTCTCACTCTCTCAGACACACACTCTCAATCTCTCAGACACACACTCTCTCTCTCACTCTCTCAGACACACTCTCTCAGACACACTCTCTCACTCTCTCAGACACACACTCTCTCTCACTCTCTCAGACACACACTCATGCTCACTCTCTCAAACACACACTCACACTCTCACTCTCTCAGACACACTCACACTCTCTCAGACACACACTCACACTCTCTCAGACACACTCACACTCTCTCAGACACACACTCACACTCTCTCAGACACACACTCTCTCAGACACACAGTCTCTCTCACTCTCTCAGACACACACTCACACTCACTCTCTCAGACACACACTCACACTCTCAGACACACACTCACACTCTCACTCCCTCAGACACACACTCAAACTCTCTCAGACACACACACAGTCACACTCTCTCAGACACACACACTCTCCCAGACTCTCACTGATACACACACACACAGAGATACACACACACACACAGATACACACACACACACACACACACAGAGAGACAGATACAGATACACACACACACACACACACACACACACACACACACACACACACACACACACACACACACACACACACACACACACACACACACACATACAGACAGATACAGATACACATACACACACACAGACACACACAGACAGATACAGACACACACACACACACACACACACACACAGATACACACACACATTGGAGAGCAGTGGAGAGCATAAGCAGCGACGGATGTGAGTGACTGGGGGGAGAGGGGGGAGGAGGAAAGGCAGGAGATCCGTGCAGGACAAGCAAATATACAACTAACTCCCTCCCCCCTCCTACCTTCTCCTTTCACCTGGGGCAGAAGGGGATGGGACACAGCGCAGCCACCAGCAGACAGAGGAGCCAGGAGCAGGAAGGCAGAAACACACTCACCGTGTGCTCTGCACAAAGCGGAAGCCCCGCCCCCGGCTTCCTCTCTTCCTGCAGCCAATCCCCTGCGGCCCGGCCGGCATGAAGGAGGGATGTGGGGAGTGATGGTGGGGAGGGATGTGGGGAGTGATGGTGGGGAGGGATAATCAGAGGGATAATCGGAGGGATGGTGGGGAGGATAATTGCGGTGCCCCTCTAGGCAAGCCACGGCGCACCAGGGCACCGCGGCACACAGATTGGGAACCACTGGGGTATACATTATATACAAGACATTGCATGCACAGTTAAAGAAAATATATATTATGGGCGTATGAAACAATTACAGACCAGATTAAAATGTGAGACAGCCTTAGTTTTGAAAGAACTTAAACTGGTGGTGGATTTGAGAGTCTCCAGTAGGTTGTTCCAGTTTTGGGGTGCACGGTAAGAGAAGGAGGAATGGACGGATAATTTGTTGAGCCTTGGGACCATGAACAGTCTTTTGGAGTCTGATCTCAGATGATAAATGCTGCATGTGGTAGGGGTGAGGAGCTTGTTCAGATAGCTGGGTAGCTTGCCCATAAAGAATCAGCAGTACTTATTTTTTTTCCTTTTGCAATCTATCAAGCTTCTCTCCACAGATGAATCACTCCTCGCTAGCCTCAAAACAATGTGGTAGTTGAAATGATCATACAAAAATAAAAGAAAGCTTTATGAGGAATTTGTACAACTCTTGGTTTAAGTGCTTGTGTAATTGGTAAGTTTTCTTTAATGGTTGTGTGAACACTTCTACTACCTCAAGTCCATCCAGAGAGAACAGGAAACTCCAATGTACTGTACAGTAGTTGAAGATTAAACAGCTAATTTAGCAAACCTACAGTTATAACCTTACCCTTTTATGCTATGACTTCTTGTTAATTTTTGCCTTTTGGGGGTAAGGAGTGCCAAAAGCGACATAAAATACAACTCTTTTTCTCATTTTACACATTGCGATACAAAACATACAGGCATTATTGCACCCGATGGCACACCCTGGTGGGTTAAATTGCATATTAGGCCAATCCCATTTTTGGTATTAAATAGTGCCTGCTCCCATATTGTGTGTTTCCCACTGCAATGCGCCAGCGGGATCACAAATGGTTGCTACTGTACTGTGCATCTGTACAGAGGTTCTGAGCCCCCACAAATATCTGTCAAAAGGTACAAAGAATAGGAAATTAGTAAAATGTCGACAAAAATAAGTACAATTTTATTTTGTAATTCTTTTTATCTGTGGTAAACAACTTCTATAGTTTCTTATACAAAACTGTTCTTCACTATATTTTTTCTAATTTTCACTTTAAAATTAATTTTAAAGATATTTCTTGCTACAGTACAGTAATTCTGTAATAGTACAATTGACCTACATTGTTTCCATTCAATTTATAAAAAAAATAGGTTCATACTGTAGTTACTATAAAAACACGTTAAATATATTATGTGGATGTTCAATGTCCAGCTTTCCTTTAAAAATATATAATTATAATATAACAAATATGTTTCAGTTTTCAGTCACTTATATACAGTGTGTGTTTTTACTGGGTGAGTGGCATTTTCTAACATTATTTAATTGATGTATAACAAATAAAGAAAGCACAGGAGCGCACCAAGGTAAGGATATAATGTATTGTATATTAAACAACAAGAAAATGTAAAAACTTACATGTAAATAAAAGTTAATACGTGTCCAGGTCGAACTAAATTCGTATCAGCTCGGCACCACTGTTAGTCAGGCAAGTGGGCAGTTATATTTCCTTTCATGTAGCAGTTCCGCGCGCTGGGGCTCACTCCGTAACACTCACTTCAAGATTGCCTCTGCGTGTAAGCTGATGCTGGCGTGGTGGACAGAGCGTATGTGCATGTGTGGTAAAAGGCACACAAAAAGCCGTCCGTAGATGTCGTGGATGCCGGTTAGATGAGAAAGGTGCGACCGGAATGGGTACAATAAAGTGTATGCCCTGCTGTCTATTTACACTACCGACACACTTTATTAAAGTGTGGCCGGTACCGCAAGCCGGGAGATTTCCCGGCTTGCTAGTGGCCGCCCCTCGGCGTGCCGCGCGTCATAGACGCGCAGTCACGCGTCTTCGGGAGCGTGCGCCCCCTGCACGCGCGTCCAGGGGCTCCCCGAGGGAGCCCTGGTGTCCCGCGATCGCGGGACAGCGGCAGGGGGTTCCGGGGGACCCGGCGGACCCGGCAGCGGTAGGGAGAGCGCCCCGATCGGAGGGCGCTCTTCCGCTGCTTCGGCGCGCGCCCGTCACTCTCGGGCGCGCGCCAGGCTACTGCTGCGGCCAAGAACGGGCAAATGCTCGAATAAACTTGGCCGCAGCAGTAGCTAATTTTAGTTCAATTTAGGTAAAAACATCTCAAATTGTCTGTGTGTCCTGCAATCCTCATACCCTGCTGTCTATTTAGCTAATTTTAGTTCAATTTAGGTAAAAACATCTCAAATTGTCTGTGTGTCCTGCAATCCTCATACCCTGCTGTCTATTTAGCTAATTTTAGTTCAATTTAGGTAAAACATCTCAAATTGTCTGTGTGTCCTGCAATCCTCATACCTTGCTGTCTATTTAGCTAATTTTAGTTCAATTTAGGTAAAAACATCTCAAATTGTCTGTGTGGAAATCATCCCCCTATTTCCTTAATTTAATTCATCTTTCACACTTGTGCAAGACAACACCCACCTTTGAAAAACAATTTGGTTTAACTACCCTCACATGTGCTAATTAAGTTTGTTGTACCAACCAGGTGACTTTCTAAAAGTATATAAGTAAACTTACAACAGCCATTGCTGCTTGCAGCCTTTGCTCTTAAGCAGAAATGCTTTTAAGTAGAAATCTTTAAAGTAGTATGGAAGTTTAAAAAGGGAAGTTCAAAAAGAAGTGGAAAAAGTGGACACAATCTACTGCTTCTGATTCCTGCATTTGAACTACGCTGGAAAGGAGGTTATCATCCCAGACTGCACATCTCAACACATTACTATTGCTGTGATGCCACCTTTACTTTTTATATTTACTGTAACCTCACTTATTTTCAAATTATGCACTTCCTTCCACCAGCCTCATCATGTCTCTAACTCTATTCATATTTCGCCATCTCTCCTTACTTCACCACTTCTCAGTTCACATGAACTCCTCTCTTACCTGCGCCCTCTGTCACCACATAGTTATGCCGCCTGCACTAAAACACACCCCTACAAATCATCCTCACACATTCTCTTTCTGTCCATGCTTCTCCTCCTTGCTTCTGGGGATATCTCTCCCAATCCTGGTCCCTGCCTTATTTCTACTTGCTCTCGTCCTCGCCTTCCACATGCAACTTCTACTCCTTCTGGTGTAAACCCCTCCAACCTCATACCCATCCCCTGCCACCCTCCCTCCTCTCTCCCTTTCTCCTGTGCCCTTTGGAATGCTCGCTCCCTCTCTAACAAGTTCCTTTCTGTGCATGACTTCTTTCTCTCTCACTCCCTGCTTCTCTTTGCTATAAGTGAGACCTGGCTCACTCAGTCTGACTCTGCTCTGGAAGCTGCCCTCTCCTATGGTGGCCTTTCCTTCTCCCACACTCCACGCCCTGGTGGCAGGGGTGGAGGCGTGGGGCTCCTGCTCTCCTCTCTCTGCCGTTACAGAACAGTTTCTATTCCCCCCTCTCTTGCTTTTCCCTCCTTCGAGGCTCACACAGTCCAGATCTTCTCTCCTCTCCCGGTCCATGTGGCGGTCATCTATCGCCCACCTTCCTCTACTCATCCCCCTTCTGCCTTTCTCTCTCACTTTGAATCCTGGCTCTCTTTCTTTCTCTCCTCAGACTCCCCTGTTCTTCTCCTTGGGGACTTCAACTGCCACATTGATGACCCCTCTCTCCCTTGGGCTTCCCGCTTTCTTTCTCTAACCTCTTCTTTTGGCCTTCAACAGTGGACTGCAGCCAGCACCCACAAGGATGGCCACTACTTAGACCTGGTTTTCACTAAAAACTTTTCTCTCTCTGATTTCTCCATTTCCCCTTTTCCTCTCTCCGACCATCACCTCATCTCATTTTCTCTCTCTCGCTTCTCTCCATCTCCATCTCGCCCTCGTTTTTGCAGAAACCTGCGCTCTATTAACCTACCAGCTCTTGATTCCACTTTACGCTCCTCCCTCTCCTCTCTCAGTTCTGCTTCAGACCCTGACAACCTGGTCAGGAACTACAACTCTGCCTTATCTTCCTCTCTTGATCTTCATGCCCCACTTTCTCTCTGCCGTCCTCGCCCTTCTAACCCCAGACCCTGGCTAAACTCCCACACACGCATGCTGCGTTCCTCCACTCGTTCCTCTGAACGCCTCTGGAGGAAATCTCATACGCTCGCAGACTTCATTCACTACAAATTTATGCTATCCTGTTTCAACTCTGCCCTCTTTCAGGCTAAACAAACCTACTTTTCATCACTAATCAACACACACAAGTCTAACCCACGCCGTCTCTTTTCTGTCTTTGACTCTCTACTCAGACCACCCTCAGCTGCCTCCTCTTCTTCCTCCATCTCACCTCAGGACTTTGCTGACTTTTTTAAGAAAAAGGTGGAGTCCATACGGCAGAACATCCCATCTGTTGCCTCCTCCCATCCCACAATGCTTCCCAACTCTCCTCCTGTCTTTCTTGACTCTTTTTCTGCTATCTCGGAGGAGGATGTATCACTGCTGATCTCCTCTTCTCCCTCTACCACTTGCCCTCTTGATCCCATTCCCTCCCATCTCCTAAAACCTCTTGCTCCTTCTATAATCCCTATGCTCACACAGATCTTTAATTCTTCCCTCTACTCTGGTACCTTTCCTTCATCCTTCAAGCATGCAACCGTTATACCATTACTCAAAAACAGCAAGCTTGACCCTACCTGTCCTTCTAACTATCGACCTGTCTCCCTCCTGCCTTTTGCCTCCAAACTCCTTGAACGTCTTGTATTCTCTCGATTGCTACACTTTCTCAACACCTATTCTGTACTAGACCCTCTACAATCTGGCTTCCGCACTGCTCACTCTACTGAAACAGCCCTCACTAAAATAACTGACGACCTCCACGCTGCCAAAGACAGAGGTCATTACACTCTGCTCATATTACTCGACCTCTCTGCAGCATTCGACACCGTGGACCACCCCCTACTCCTTCACATTCTCCATACTCTTGGTATTCGGAACAAAGAAAAGAAATGAAAAGTTCAGTCCGCGCTCTGGCTCTTTAAACTTGGAGTGTTGGTCCCTCTCAGTTCTCTTGCTGCTTCTGTGTTTATGAGGTGTCTCCCCCACCTCCAAATGTGGTCTCCACCGGAACCCCGATGGTGATACCAATATCAGCAAAACAAAAAAAAACACAAAAGCGCACCAAGATGAGAGATAGATAATGTATTAGCAACAAATAATAAAATTAGTAACTTACATATAAAATTTCTTTAATAATCCCCGATTCTGGTGTCTATCACAGGAGTAGGGCATCACATAGGAAGTATGAAGGGTAATCTCAGTTCTGAGAGATCAGACCCGCGCGCTGGGGCTGTCTCTGTTCACTATCCTGTCCTCCACGTGTGGTAGCGTGGTGCAGAGTGTAGCACACATGTGCAGGAACCGGGGCCTTCAATAGGTGTCCTTAGGATGCCTGTCCGTTTTTGATAGCATAGAAACGATCGGAAATAAGCAGGAACGGTACACTTGAGTGTGTGCTGGTGGTGGGTAGTAAAACCGCCAGCCACAACAGTCGCAGACTGTTGTGGCTGGCGGTTTTACTACCCACCACCAGCACACACTCAAGTGTACCGTTCCTGCTTATTTCCGATCGTTTCTATGCTATCAAAAACGGACAGGCATCCTAAGGACACCTATTGAAGGCCCCGGTTCCTGCACATGTGTGCTACACTCTGCACCACGCTACCACACGTGGAGGACAGGAGAGTGAACAGAGACAGCCCCAGCGCGCGGGTCTGATCTCTCAGAACTGAGATTACCCTTCATACTTCCTATGTGATGCCCTACTCCTGTGATAGACACCAGAATCGGGGATTATTAAAGAAATTTTATATGTAAGTTACTAATTTTATTATTTGTTGCTAATACATTATCTATCTCTCATCTTGGTGCGCTTTTGTGTTTTTTTTTTTGTTTTTTTTGTTTTGTTATTCGAAACAAAGCTTTATCCTGGATCTCCTCTTACCTCTCCCATCGTACCTTCAGTGTCTCTTTTGCTAACACCTCCTCCTCCTCTATTTATCTCTCTGTGGGGGTACCCCAGGGCTCTGTCCTGGGACCCCTTCTCTTTTCTCTCTACACACTCTCTCTAGGTGACCTAATCACATCTTTTGGGTTTAAATATCACCTCTATGCTGACGACACACAAATTTACCTTTCAACCCCTGACCTTACACCTGCTATACAGACCAAAGTTTCTGAATGCCTCTCTGGAATATCATCCTGGATGGCCATCCGCCGACTGAAACTTAACATGGCAAAAACAGAGCTCCTTATACTACCTCCCAAACCTGGCCCTACTACATCCTTCCACATTGCTATTGGAAATACGATCATTCACCCAGTAGCCCAAGCACGCTGCCTAGGGGTCACACTTGATTCCTCTCTCTCATTCTCCTCTCATATTCAAAACGTTTCTAAAACTTGTCGCTTTTTCCTCCGCAATATCACAAAGATACGCCCTTTCCTCTGTTACTCAACTGCTAAAACTCTGACTCAGGCCCTCATTCTCTCACGTCTCGATTACTGCAACCTCCTGCTGTCCGGCCTTCCTACCTCTCACCTGTCTCCCCTACAATCTATCCTAAACACTGCTGCCAGAATCACTCTACTCTTTCCTAAATCTGTCTCAGCGTCTCCCCTCCTGAAATCCCTCTCCTGGCTTCCGATTAAATCGCGTATCTCACACTCAATTCTACTGCTCACTTTTAAAGCTTTACATTCTTCTGCCCCTCATTACATCTCAGCCCTAATTTCTCGCTATGCACCATCACCACTCTTTCGTTCTTCTCAAGGATGTCTTCTTTCTACCCCCTTTGTATCTAAAGCTCTCTCCCTCCTTAAACCTTTCTCACTTTCTGCCCCACACCTCTGGAATGCCCTTCCCCTCAATACCCGACTAGCCCCCTCGCTATCCACCTTTAAAACCCACCTTAAGACACATCTGCTTAAAGAAGCATATGAGTAGCACTGGATAATCATGGACACATGACACAAAGCTTGGCCCCCTGCAGACGCACTTACTAGTATTCCCTCCTACTGTCTCTGTATGTTCTCCCTACCTACCAATTAGATTGTAAGCTCCTCGTAGCAGGGACTCCTTCCTTAATGTTACTTTTACAGTATGTCTGAAGCACTTATTCCCATGATCTGTTATTTATATTTGTTATTTATATGACATGTATTACTACTGTGAAGCGCTATGTACATTTTATGGCGCTATACAAATAAAGACATACATACATACATACATACAAACGTATGCCAGCCCCCAGGGGTAGGGAAGCTGGTTACACAATTCGCCAGCATCCGCTTACACGTGTAAGGCCTGGGACATAGTAAGTCCAAGCTCGCTGAGGCGGGCTGAGCCGCGCTGAGCAGATGCACTAACCCCTTGCATCTGTCATCAGCGCGGCTATAGTTTCCCCCTCCGTATGCGTGCTGATGCGTGCGGAGGCTCAGAAAGTTTGCCGAGACAGGCAAGTTTCAAATTTTCCGCTCGGTGAAGCGATGTGAGTGGTCACGTGACCGCTCACATCCAATGGGAGCGAGGGACTAGCCCCGCCTCCCGCTCCACCTCCAGACATGCCTCCGCTCCGCCTCTGCTCCACCTCCGCCCTGCCTCCACCCCGACCCCAGAGCACGCTCACTGCCTCGCCTGCAAGGACAGGAAAAAGCTAAATTTTCAGCAGGCGAGGCAGAGCAGGAGTGCGGTTCAGCGCGGCTGAACCCTCTATGTCCCAGGCCTAAGTTTTTACATTTTCTTGTTGTTTAATATACAATATAGTGGCGGCCGATCTGAGTCTAAGTCGGCTAGATCCGCGGTTCTCAGATTATCCCGGTTATGTGCGTTTTTTTGTCGTTTTCGCCCGGAGTGAACTGCGTTTTTTTCGCGCTCGTGATATTAGCATTTTATTCTCGCTGTCTGCAATACTGCAATGCCATGTAAAAACTCAGGGGGGCGTTTGCGAGCTGTTGTCTTGGAAGTCTAATACCTTCGCGGTTCAACCTAGGTCAGTACACAGTCTGTGTGTGCGCGCGCAGTAATTGTAAATTTGCATATTTAAAGTATACATGCATTTGCCGTGCTGTTCTGCAGTACAGTACAGTACTGTATATCTCATTTGAAAATTGTTGAAATGCATACAGCACACACTGTACTGTACTGTAACAGTGTCACATTTCGGCATATACAGCGCTCTCCCCTCGCTCAGGATAATTAACTGCACTGCAGGGTATTTCAACTTATCTAAAATGCAGTACATCTCTCCCACACCATTCCTTTGAACGTGTGTCTGGTTTCAATAACATTCCTGCTTGACAGCAGGAATTTACTGCTCATGCGCCTGTAACTTCGCCCACCACTGCTTTCTTGAGTGAGTGAACAAAAATTTTTTTATTGTAATTTTTTTTTCTCCACAAGCCTGAAAAAACCATCTTACTGTATTACGATATTCAATCTGTGCTGTAGCTTTTGTCTGCAACCCTGTGCGTTTGACTGCACATGGTTGATTTGTGTGCTTTTTACGTAACGTATTTGGGGGTGTATTATTATGATGAACTGCCTTTTGAAATTAAAGTATGTCTTTAGCTTTGCACTTCATGCAGCTGTCTTTAATTTTTTGAATCTTGCCATTGTGTTCTTAATCCGTCCATAGCTGAGCTTCAAAGCCTCACTGCGCCTGCGCATAATCCTTTTTCAGATGGGAGCTATTTAGCAGCTTAGCTGCTTACTGCGCATTAGTCACCCAACCCCCCCCCCTCTCCACAGAGTCATTAATTTTCTGAATAATGCCATTGTATTCTTAATCCGTCCATAGCCGAGCTACAGTACAAAGCCTCACTGCGCCTGTGTGTTATTCTCTTTGAGATGGGAGCTTTGAGGTTTTGTTTACGACAACGTTTTTGAAAATCCCTTCTCAAATTTTATTTGCACAGAGCATCACCTTGATATTATATTAATAATTATAGCATGTTTTTGTATAGCGCTGTTAGTTACAGTATACAGTACGTAGCGCTTTCCAGAGACATTTTGCAGGCACAGGTCCCTGTCCCATGGAGCTCACAATCTATGTTTTTGGTGCCTGAGGCACAGGGAGATAAAGTGACTTGCTTTTTATGTACCGTATTTGGGGGTTGTATTTGGGGGTTTATTGATCAAATTATTATGATGAACTGCCTTTTGAAATTACTGTACTCTACTCTACAGTATGTCATTTCTTTGAACTGCTGCACAACTAATCCTTCATCCCTCCCCCACGCACACACAAACTCTTTTCGACAGACACCTCCACATAGTCATTCATTTTCTGAAGCTAGTCATTGTGTTTTTAATCCGTCCCTAGCCGAGCGTCAATTGCCTCACTGCGCCTGCGTGTACTCTAAGCCTCTGAGAGATGGGAGCTAGCGGCTTACTGTGCATGAGTCACCCAACCCCCCCCCTCTCCACAGAGTCATTCATTTTCTGAAGTTAGTCATTGTGTTTTCAATCCGTCCCTGGCCGAGCATCAATCGCCTCACTGCGCCTGCATGTACTCTAAGCCTCTTTGAGATGGGAGCTAGCTGCTTACTGCGCATGAGTCACCCAACCCCCCCACCCCACTCCACAGAGTCATTCATTTTCTGAAGTTAGTCATTGTGTTTTTAATCCGTCCCTGGCCGAGCGTCAATCGCCTCACTGCGCCTGCATGTACTCTAAGCCTCTTTGAGATGAGAGCTAGCTGCTTTCTGCGCATGAGTCACCCAACCCCCACCTCTCCACAGAGTCATTAATTTACTGAAGTTAGTCATTGTGTTTTTAATCCGTCCCTAGCCGAGCGTCAATTGCTTCACTGTGCCTGCGGGTACTCTAAGCCTCTTTGAGATGGGAGCTAGCTGCTTACTGCACATGACTCACCCACCCCCCCCCCCCCAACCCTTTGAGGCTTTGTTTATGGTAACGCTTTGGAAAATCCCTTCTCGAATTTGAAATGTAAATCTGATTTGCACAGCATTGTGAGATTTGAGAGTAAAAAAAAACATTAACTGATTCATGTTGTTTTGTCATTCATTCTTATACTGTAGGGGTGGGAGGGGGGTGGTGGTTGTTTTCAATGATTATGATTATCAGGAATGTGAATAAATATTTATTTTATTTTTTCAGGAACAAAAAATAAAAATATAAAAATAATCATGAATAATACATAATGCAGTCTTTAAAAAAATTTCTACTGTTAAATACTATGTACTGTAACCTGATGGCTGCTGCTACTCTCTCTGTAAAGAAAAAACTGTAACTACTGTATACTCTGACTATTGGGAAAGAAAAAAATTATGCCATACTTACCTGTATCATACTGTACTTACAATACTACAGCACAGTATTTCTTTCCTGATGCTTGCCCATTACGCGTGATGACAATGGGCAACACAGTGGCAATATGGTCTATATATATTTATTGCAGCGTTCCACGGTGAGTACATCGTTCCAAAAACTCATTATGCCTTTCAACAGCTCGTCCTTTTTGGAGGGTTTTGCCACTTTACGGATGTGGTCCTTCAGCTGATGCCAGACCATTCGATCGGATTGAAGTCTGGCGATCTGTCATTGGAAAAAAAGGACAATTAGTTTAAGAGATACAGTACACAGTAAAAACTGTGGGAAACAAATGAGACACGGTTACCGCACTTACTCCGCTGGCGTCTTCACCCAGTTGATACCGCGCTCAAGGATATGAGCTGTTGACGCGGTGTGCTTCGGATCGTTGTCCTGGTAGAAGCGGTGACCATTCGGGAACTCGCGTGTGATGTATTGCACTATCTCAGGGACAATGTTGTCTTGGAAGAAAGCTTTATTCATGATTCCTATAGCAAGAAAGAAAAGTGCTCAAAAAACTGCACAATAGTACAGTGCAGTGCATACAGTAAGGCTACACTAGTAAAGTACAGTGCATAAGGCTACATTATATTTGATATATTTTACCTACAAAGATGACAATGCATCCTGGTCCACGCCTAGAGATGGCACCCCACACATGCAGCTTCACGGTGTGTTTTTGGCCGTGGCTTCAAAGATATGCAGCCTTTTTTATGGAATGCAAAGCTTGCAAATCTCTCCAGCGAGACAGTAGACTCATCAGTGAAGATGCAATCCTGGAAAGTTTCCCCACTGTCGATCCATGCCTGGGCCTGGACCACTCTTTTGATTTAGTTTGCGTCTATTATCATGGGGTACGCTCTGTAATGACAAGGAATAAATAATTTTAGCGGCACAGTACAGTTTCCTAAACAACACTTTTACCTCCTGTACTGTCCAGTACTAACCTTACACGTCCATATTTCCATCCAATGCTGCGTCTCATCTTCTTGCTCAATCCAATGCTGGTCTCGGATACAGTGAGATTGTGATTTTCCTGCAGAGTGTATTTGACCCTTAATGCACACTTCTCATCATTCTCCTCACTTATTTTGTCCACCAGAAGAGTTGTCTCCCTACAATGTAAAGAAAATATATTGTTTTGTTAATATGCAGCAATATAAAAATAATATATACTGTTGTACTGTAATATAAATAGAAAAAATATATATACTGTTATATAAATATAAAAAAATATATACTGTTGTAATATAAATATAAAAAATATATACTGTTGTAATATAAATATATAAAATATATATACTGTACTGTTATACTGAAACTCTAGTTGGCAAAATCTGCCTCCCCTTTTCTAAGCCCATCTTACTCGCTGGCATCTACCGCCCCCCTAAAGCCCCTCTACAATCCCTGACTGATATCACCCAATTTCTTGGCTCCATTTCCTCTCTGAATGAGAAGAGTGAGCTGCTAGTTCTAGGGGATTTCAACTTCAATTGGCTTGACCCTAAAAACCACAAAATCCAGATACAACTCAAGTCACTTAACCTATCACAACTCATTTCCCAACCCACATGGATAAACCTGAAATCGCATAACCATTCCTTGCTAGACTGGATTCTCTCCTCAAACCCCAGCAGAATCAATCCTCTGGCATCCATCCTGACATTTTCAGTGACCATGCAATAGTGTACTGTGTAAGGAAAATTAAACTGCCCCAATCAAGCCCTACAGTTCTCCTCACTAGAACATTTAAAAACTTTAACCCACAACAGTTTCTGGATGGACTTACCAACTGCCCATGGCACAGATTCGATTTAATTCCCGACCCCGATTCTGCGCTCGACTATTTCCAATCCGAGTTCTTAAAACTCTGCGATACCCATGCTCCACTATGCAAAATAAGGGTACGGGGGGCCCACCTTCCATGGGTTACAACTGACCTTATAGCACTCTACCAGTTCAGGGATGCCTTGTGGAAAAGCTACAAAGTAACTGGCACTACCAAGGATCTCAATCACTACAGATGCATGCGGAACATGTGCACAAGGCAAACAAGGCATGCAAAAGCACAAAATTACTCTGACAATTTCCACCAAAATACATCAAACCCAGCTAACTTCTGGAAGATTATCAACAATATATTCCAGCCTCCTAACCATCAACAACCAAGTAATATCACTAAGGGGGATATTACTCTGACAAACCCCACTGACATTGCAAATGCATTCAATGATTACTTTGTGGGGTGTGCCACTAACTTATTAGCGAAACGCAGCACAAACCCCAAACATGAATCTCATCCTGGGAGTATCCCTACAGTCCCACCCCATCCCAACACTGCCCACAATTTTCAATTTAGCCCAGTATCTGAAGAGGAGAATACACAAGCGCTCCTCAAACTAAAACTAAGCAGCCAATGTGGACCCGACTTACTACAATCTAGGTTCCTACGACTTGGTGCCCCAGCCATTGCCAAACCAATTGCGTCCATAGTCAACTCTATCCTGTCTGCAGGCCATATCCCTAAGACCTGGAAAACTGCCAGAGTTGTCCTAATCTTCAAAAGTGGGGACAAAAACACTGTCTCAAACTACAGGCCAATCTCACTTCTCCCAATTCTATCCAAAGTTATGGAAAAATGTGTCCACTCCGAATTAAGCGATTTCTACACCAAGACAAATTTCCCTAGCCAATTCCAGTCTGGGTTTCGTCCCAAACACTCCACCGTAACTACCCTGCTAAAAGTTTGCAATGAAATCCAGTGTGGAATGGAACGGGGACAACTCACTAGTGCAGTATTCCTAGATTTTCCAAAGGCTTTTGACACAGTTGATCATGTTATCCTGCTTAACAAACTCCAGAGCTCTGGAATAGGGAAACATGCTTTAAACTGGTTTCAGTCCTACCTATCAGGAAGATCCCAACATGTGTCCATCTCAGGCTCTAACTCCAACCCCCTGGATATCACCTGTGGTGTCCCGTAAGGCTCTGTTCTGGGGCCCCTACTCTTCTCAGTGTTCATTAATGATCTTCCCACAGCTTGTAAGGAAGCCTCAATACACATGTATGCAGATGACACAATCCTATATGCACACAGCCATAGCCTCTCTGACCTTCAACACATACTTCAGTCTAACTTTTTGAGACTCGAAAACTGGATTTCCCAAAACAAACTGTTTTTAAACACTGACAAGACTGTAACAATGGTATTTGGGACCAAGACTAAATTTGTAAAGCTTCCAGTGACTGAGCTCCTGATTAGAACCAACGCTAACACCACCCTAAAACCTGTCACTAGTTTTAAATACCTGGGCTTATGGTTTGACTCCCACTTAACATTCGGGATGCACATTGATACCCTGACAACCAAGACCTATGCCAAACTAGGGGTACTTTACAGAAACAAATCCTCCCTAAGTCTCCTGGTCAGAAAGCGTATCGCACAGCAGATGCTAATGCCAATTATTGACTATGGAGACATAGTATATGGCTCGGCTCCTCAAACCCACCTTAGCAAACTTGACACCCTCTACAATTCAATTTGTCGTTTTGTTCTCCAATGCAACTACAACACACATCACTGCGAAATGCTCAAAGAACTAGATTGGTCATCACTAGAGTCTAGGCGCAAAGTTCACCTTTCCTGTCTCACCCTCAAATACTTTCTGGGCAAGCTACCCAGCTACCTGAACAAGCTCCTCACCGCTACCACATGCAGCACCTATCACCTGAGATCAGACTCCAAAAGACTATTCATGGTCCCAAGGCTCAACAAAGTATCTGGACGTTCCTCCTTCTCCTTCCGTGCACCCCAAAACTGGAACAACCTACCAGAGACTCTCACATCCACAACCAGCTTAAGTTCTTTCAAATCTAAGGCTGTCTCACACTTTAACCTGGTCTGTAACTGTTTCATACGCTCATAATATATATTTTCTTTAACTGTGCACGCAATGTCTTGTATATAATGTATACCTTGTTCATTTATGTAACTGTACTTGTAACCATGTATTATTTGTTTTACTCTGTGCCCAGGACATACTTGAAAACGAAAGGTAACTCTCAATGTATTACTTCCTGGTAAAATATTTTATAAATAAATAAATAAATATAAATATACAAAATATATATACTGTTGTAATATAAATATAAATATACAATATATATATACTGTTGTAATATAAATATAAATATACAAAATATATATACTGTACTGATATAAATATACAAAATATATATACTGTTGTAATATAAATATAAATATACAATATATATATACTGTTGTAATATAAATATAAATATACAAAATATATATACTGTACTGATATAAATATACAAAATATATATACTGTTGTAATATAAATATAAATATACAAAATATATATACTGTTGTAATATAAATATACAAAATATATATACTGTTATAATATAAATATAAATATACAAAATATATATACTGTTGTAATATAAATCAACAGAAATAACAAAAATATTAGATTTAAATTAAAATTAATTTTTTTTAAAGTTGTATAAATATACTTACGCGTTTGTTACCCTTGGTGCCCTTTTGCGGTCTCTGTTTTTTCCATGTGCATGATAGCTCACGGTGGTTGCTGGCACAATGAGGCCAGAAGTAGCAAACCAGCATTGGATAGCAGCAATTCGGTGTCCGCTCGTGTACATCTCCTTAATTCACATGCTGAGATCCTTGGAAATCTTTTTAACAACCATTGCTACGATTAGAAAGAAATACAAACACAAAAATGTATATTCGATGTTTAGTCGATGTGTATTCAATGTGCAGTGAATCTACAAAATGGATGGTGTATTTATACGGTAATGACTCACATTAGAGTACGCCCACTTTCAACACCTGTACCTTGCTGCCATGGATAAAATGTTACACACTTTTCATAGCCCACCACTCGATGATCTTTATCTGAACTTGCCCTTGTCCAGATACTGCATTGTGCCACCTGCTTTCATGGAACAACCCCAATTCTATGGACGCAGGAACCCACTCGCCTCTGCCGTGCCTGTCAAGCAGAAAAAGCGAAAGGCGGTTGCCGTTTCCACGCCAAGGCAAAAGCGACAGGCTAAGGCCAATAAAGAAAACCTTCTGCTGACCCCAAAGGCTAAGGGTTTTCATAGACGTCAGCCTTATTATGTCAAGAAGATATACGGTGATGTACTCTCGACGCAAAATGATTGGCAGCCAACCCATCGAATCCGTAGACCACTTCTTCACATACGCTTAGACGACTCTGCCGCCACTGTCCCGGAAATCTTCATCCCGTCTTCTCCACCCCTCGTCCTCGACGCTGCCGCCGCCCTCCCGGAAACCCACAGGCTATCCTCTCCAGTTCTATCCAACGACGCTGCCTCTGAAATCCACGGGTCACTTTCTCCTTTGCTCTTGGACGACTCTGCTTCTCGCCCGGAAATCCAAAGGTCACTTTCTCCATCCCTCTTCGACGACGCCTCCGCTCCTCCTCTACCGGATATCCACAGGTCACCCCCTCCACCCTTCTTCGACGTCGCTGCCGCTTCTCTCCATGGTACCCACATCTCATCTTCCGTTGCACCCATCCACCCATATTTCCAGACACCATGCACAAGAAGCAGCTCGTTAGACCGGATGCTGAATGGGATAACTGTGGATCTCCCCGGGAACTCTATTGTGCTAGCAAAGATAGATTTGCTTATGGAGACCATGCTAAATGTGGAGCAACGGATGATACATATGCATCAACGGATGGATCGAAGGATGGAGAAGATAGAGGCTGACATAGCGGGTATACATTATTTGCTCGGTGTTAATGCCCCTGTTTCCCCGATGCTGGAGCAGGGGGGTGACATGGATGTGATGAATGGGACCTTCGACCCCCTTCCAGAACCAAGCGCACCCCCTCCACCAGAAGATGTAGTGTACATGTATGCCGTTGAGGAGGACATGACAACCCCGTCAAGACCACGCCAGGAGACAACACGGCGACCAAGACCGGAGGATAGCTTCCTCCCAGACAACCTACCATCGCCCGTCGCCTCAAGCACACCCGCTCACAAAAGACCTACATTCGCTAGCAATGATACGGTGCCCGACATCACCCTGTGCGATTTGCCACCGGCGCTCAGGGAGAAGTATAGGGTGAAGAGTGCTGGTGCACCCCACAAGAATGCCTTGTTACTTTTTAAGCACCATATTCCCTACTCGTTGTACTGCGACTGGGCCTTCAAAGTGAACTACGAAGGAAATGGTGTAAAAAAGGCGCTTCCTGCCAATTTAAGAAAGAACATTCTGGATGAAATGCGGCGCTTTTATCCAATTACAGATCCTGTAATGAAAGGCGTTCGAGACTGCATTAATGGCGTTTTGCGCCATGCAAGGAATCGGCCATGGACGGACAATGTGGAGGACATTCTGTAAGACCATACTGTTGTGCTGAACTGTATTGTACTGTACTGTACATGTTTTGACCTGCTGTACTTGAATAAAGGAGATGTTGGTGTGTGTTTTTTTACTTGTATTTATACAGAAATGTTTTAACTTGCTGTCCACACACACAGGACCCGCACAATTCCAGTCCCTGAGGGCCGCAAACAGGCACGGTTTTCAAGGTTGTCCTGAAAACCTGCCCTGTTTGCTGCCCTCGAGGACTGTAGTGGTGCAGGTCTGACTGACAGTTTTGCACACCATCCCACTGTACTGTATATGTTTCTTTAATAAAGGAGATGTTTCGTTTGTATACTGTATTTTATGAATAAAGTTTTCTTTGTTATCACAGGTAAGACCTACTGTTGTGCTGAACTGTATTGTACTCTACATGATTTGACCTGCTGTACTTAAATAAAGGAGATGTTGTTGTGTTTTTTTTAACTTGTATTTATACAGAAATGTTTTAACTTGCTGTACACACACACAGGACCTGCACAATTCCAGTCCCCGAGGGCCGCAAACAGGCACGGTTTTCAAAGGTTACCCTGAAAACCAGCCCTGTTTGCTGCCCTCAAGGACTGGAATTGTGCAGACTGTTTTGCACACCATCCCACTGTACAGTATATGTTTTGACGTGCCGTTCTTTAATAAAGGAGATGTTGCGTTTTGCTTATTTTATGAATAAAGAATTTGTTTTTAAAACATGTGACTGTAAACCATACTGACTGACATAAATGTTTTCACAACTGTAGCAGTAAACATACACCTGTTGATGTTTTGAATTGCTGTGCACTTCAAATGTTTCTACATTGTACAGTATTTGTAAATAAATGTTTTTGTACTTACTCCACCAATAAAATAACATGTTTATTTGTTTTACATTGTTCCATTGGCTCCTTTGCTACTGTAACAAAATACAGTGTTTCTAGAATGTCGAGGCATACTGCACTGTATACTGTAGGCATGCTCAGTATAAGAGTAGTTAAAAAAAATAGAAGACTCATACTGTACTGTACTATATGTACTGGCACTGTAATACATGTAGAATAAATGCATAGTTTTTATTTTTTCGGGTTTATTACACAGTATACTGTATATAAAAAAGTATTGTATACTGTTCGGCCGGAAAACATCAACATACTGTTTCAGGTACAGTATTCTATCCTAATCAATAAAAACAGCACTAAACTATAGACTCCGGTACGTGGCTTTTTAAATCCGATTCAGCAATGTGCAGGCATTGTTACACAAAGCGATATTAGCCATAGAAATCCCTCCATTAGCCGTTTTCTTTTCTGAGGAAAAACAAAAAGAAAAGTTTTACTGTAATGGTCAATCCCCTAAAGAAGTTCCCAGCCAGTCCCACCAATAATTTTCTCGGGGGGCGTCTCCTGTTCACATGTGCACGCGCCTACCGTCGATTTAATGACACGCATATGCGTTTCAAGAAGGTTCCAATGCGCATGCGCCTAGCGTTCCACCAATTGTTCAGTATCTGCAGTATAGTACTGTAGAAGCCGCTCAGCCAATGATATTGCTTACAGGAGAATTGCTTGACTTTCGAATCGCACCGATATTGATACTGCATTGTCAAAATACAAAAAAACACAGAAAATACTACGGCAACAATACTAACAATACTCACCATAGAATTTCCCATTCAGCTGGTGCCGGCGCCGGTCCACTGCCAGTCCAGTGTTCTTCATCATCCACGTCGATAGTTTGCAGCGGGACTAGTCCACCTGTAGTCAGCTGATGAGGCTGGAAATTGCTTAGGTACATGCAAGCTTGATCGTAACTGCACGCGAAATCCGGCTCAGGCTTGCTGGATAGACAGCAAGGGTTGTCACTGACGGTGGGACCGTCATTGGAAGCCGTTGCTGGTGCATTGCTTGGCAGCGACTGACGTTTCTTAGTTGGTTTTAACACGACCCTCCGCCTTTTACCGTCATCATGATCATAGATACAGGAAAAAGCTGGTGATCCACACCAATACCCTCCAACAAATTGTGGCTCAATACGATAAAAACAGGGATCGCTACATAACCTTTTCCTTATTGCACGCTTCCACGTATGAGGAACTGATGAAAATTTTTAAAAGTCATAGTTTTCGATAAAATACTGATAAATTTGAACAACTGTTGCCATCTTATCCTCTGTTGCATTAATCGCGGCCCATATCAAATACGCGTAACTTCTATCGGGTTCTTGGAAAGCGGGCTGCACTTGAACACTCATGGCGGGCGGGTCTCTGGAGAATACTGTAATCGAAACTGGTCTTTGTCTTTCTTAAAGAACGCATCACCCCCGCGTCAACCGCGCATGACCCGTGGCTGAGAACGCAAAATGAATGCGACATGCTCCAGGTGAAGTGCGTCACATTCCAGGAAAAAGCCAGGGAAAAACCGGCGATGTAATAGACTCAGATGAGCCGCAGCAGTACATTATATCCTTACCTTGGTGCGCTCCTGTGCTTTCTTTCTTGGCTGCTTGGATCACCGACTGAGTATTTCACCAGAGTTCATCTTTGGAGTGGGGGGAGACACTTCAAGCTACAGGAGCTGCAAGAGGAAGGAGAATAACTACTCTCTGTTACTTTAGGAAGCAAGAGCGCGGACTGAACATTCTTTTACTGATGTATAACAAACTAAGCACACCATGAGATGATGACACAAAAACAATTTGTAGGTTTCGTGTTGGTTTTTTATTAATTACAAGAAAACAAAAGGCATATGTCATTATGTCAAAAGCTAACTAGCACTTTTTGTTCTTTGTGAGTGTCTAATTCATTTTTGTTTGTTTATTACTCAAATAAACTATTCATCACACAATACTTAAAAGTCATTCTAATACAATTTGAGATCAAAAGGGAAAGTATAAATAAAAAAAAGATAGGGGATATATTAACACACAATTGCCATTATAGTCCCAAATGGAAAGTCCTGCTTTGATTAATTATTTAAAGCAATAGTAGTTGCTGTTCAGTACATCCCAGGAGTAAATGAATAAATGACCTTAGAAAATAATGGCCATTAAGAGATTTCCTGTATACTTTATAACTATACATTTACTTGAGAGGATTTTTTTGGCTGTTGCTTTCTTAAAACAAAATTATGAAATGCTTTTTATACCACTGTTTATATGTATAGCAAAATGTAAAAAAATGATCAAGAATAGTTTACAATTAATTTGTTGCTTTGGGTTAATTTGTTTTGTACAGTATAAATAAATGTTATTTCTGTAGTGAAATAGACAAAATGATTCTGGCCAATGCGTTCCAGCAAAATCATTTCAGTTTATAGGTAAGATAATAATCTACATACTGTACAAGATAGTCATACAGTTTTGCAAGAAAAACAGCCCGAGGTTGCAGAGAAATTGTGTAAATTGTAAGATTATTTAAGTTTAAAGGATGACCTTTAATTTATATATTTTATCTCAATATTAGATTTGTTGCGCTGCTTTCTGTAATCATAGCATAAAAGAGACATTTCTTGACAGAGTAAATTATAAGGTAGCCCTGTATGACAACGTGTTAAATACACAAGAGAATAATTTATCAGGAAAACAAACAGAATCAGCAGAAGCATTCTAAAAATGTGAAACATGCATTTAACGATTGTTATACACTTTTCATAAGGTCAGAAAATGATGAACTTAATGTCTATTAACATAGTGTAAGTGCTGTTATTCTGTTTCCTTACAAGCTTAAGAAAACATCTTAAGTGACATCTGTCACTAATAATATTAGAGATGTAATAATAGAGATGTTAAATATATCTGCCACTAATAATAATAGAGATGCTATATACATAACTATTTAATTTTGATGCGCTAGTGTTCTCTCCCCCATATATATATATATATATATATATATATATATATATATATATATATATATATATATATATATATATATATATATGGGGGAGAGAACACTAACGCATCAAAATTAAATATAAACTCAATACAGTGATAAAACACAATAAAGTGATAAAACACAATACTAGAGGAGGTGCTACCAATAACTACCTGGCCCTATCTTAGATGCTGCCAATTAGGTCCACAGCCCCACCAACGTCGAGAGAAAGAAATTGGTGAAGATGACCTAGGCGCAAAAAAGGGGAAGGGAAAAAAGCAATATAATGGAAAGTCCACAATGAATCAAAAAACGTCTGGAGACACAGAATACACTGACATACCAACATATTGAAGAGGGGTGAGTGAATTGACGGAGTAATAGGAAGAAGAGGCAGGCTAGCCCCTTCCTTCTCCCCCCTTCCTTCCCCTCCCTCTCTCCAACAGCATTCCACACTGCTAAAAAGCAGATACACTACACAAATCCCACCACCCAGAAGATCATCACGGAGGGTAAGGAGAACTACTACGAATTTTTTCTGTGTGAGCATTATCTTATGCCACAGGAACTACACCCAAAGTCTTTTTAAAATCTTGGATCAATATTGGGACATTGTCATTTTACATTTAACTAAGTGTATCCTCTCTCATACTATTGTTGTTTTATTTTGTATTCAATTAAGTTTTTATAATTACATTTTCTAAGAAGAATACTATCTATCCAAGTATTGCACTGATTATACCAATTGGATTCAGTGACGGTTATTTTTTGGGATCCCCTTCCTTGACAGTGTTCTGTTTTTGATTCATTGTGGACTTCCCATTATATTGCTTTTTTCCCTTCCACTTTTTTGCGCCTAGGTCATCTTCACCAATATATATATATATATATATATATATATATATATATAGTCAGATAAGGCAGTTGGCACTCCAATAGGTGCTGGTAAGCCACAGGTGCACGTCCCATATAGAGAATGTAGTTATACGTTACCGTTCCAAGGATAGGTAAACAAGAGACAGCACTCAATGTTGAAAATCAAAGTGTATTAGTGAAAGCAAAAATACATCCAGAAACCCAACGTTTCGGTCCTACAGAATGGGACCTTCCTCAGGGGGATACAAAGATTTTTTTGTTTGGCGAGTAGATTTTTTGGTGATTTGTCGACCACTGTATAATATATATATATATATATATATATATATATATATATATATATATATATATATATATATATATATGTGTGTGTGTATATATATATATATATATATATATATATATATATATATATATATATATATATATATATATGTATATATATATACAGTGCTTGACAAATCACCCAAAAATCTACTCGCCGAACCAAAAAATCTACTCGCCACCTAGTCCCGCCCCCAACCCCCCCCTAGTCCCGCCCCCGCTTTAAAAAAAATACATAAATAAAATAAATTGAATAAATACCTAGTAAGAACATTCGTTTTTGACATAAGTTTATTTATTGTATTACATTATACTACAATTGGTCCTTGTTACGTGTGTGTGTGTGTGTGTGTGTGTGTGTGTGTGTGTGTGTGTGTGTGTGTGTGTGTGTGTGTGTGTGTGTGTGTGTGTGTGTGTGTGTGTGTGTGTGTGTGTGTGTGTGTGTGTGTGTGTGTGTGTGTGTGTGTGTGTGTGTGTGTGTATGGGAAAGAGAGATTGAGTGTGTGTATGTGTGTATAAATGTCGGATCTAGAAAAAAAAGCCAGATGTGAATGACTAGTTTCCTGAACCCCTTAACCAGTGTCTGGACGTCCCCGCTTCACAATATTTAGAGCAGCAATCCCGCCTGGGATCTTACCTGATCCGCAGACCCTCAATGTCCAGGTACCTCATTCCGCAATGTTATACATTGGAGGAGAGATGCTCCCTACCTGTCTTCTGGGTTAGGGGGGATTCCGATGTCTCCCGTGTGAAGCTTGAATCAGATCTGGAAGAAAGCAGTATAGGTTATTTCGGTGTAGTATAGGGCAGTTAAGATATACAGGGTAAATAAGATATCCAGATCGAGAGTGTGAGACAGAGAGAGTGTGAGACAGAGACAGAGAGGACAGAGAGGGGAGAGAGACAGAGAGACAAAGAGGGGGAGAGAGACAGGGAGGGGAGAGAGACAGAGAGGGGAGAGAAACAGAGAGGGGAGAGAGACAGAGAGGGGAGAGACAGAGGGGAGAGACAGAGAGACAGAGAGGGGGAGAGACAGAGAGGGGGGAGAGAGAGAAAGAGAGGGGGGAGAGAGAGACAGAGAGGGGAGGAGAGACAGAGAGGGGGGGGGAGAGACAGAGAGGGGGGGGAGAGACAGAGAGGGGGGAGAGACAGAGAGATGGGGAGAGACAAAGAAGGGGGGAGAGACAGAGAGGGGAGAGAGACAGAGAGGGGAGAGAGACGGAGAAGGGGGAGAGAGACGGAGAAGGGGGAGAGAGACGGAGAAGGGGGAGAGAGACGGAGAAGGGGGAGAGACGGAGAGGGGAGAGAGACGGAGAGGGGAGAGAGACGGAGAGGGAGAGAGACGGAGAGGGGGAGAGAGACGGAGAGGGGAGAGAGACGGAGAGGGGAGAGAGACGGAGAGGGGAGAGAGACGAGAGAGGGGAGAGAGACGGAGAGGGGAGAGAGACAGAGAGACAAAGAGGGGAGAGAGACAGAGAGACAGAGAGGGGAGAGAGACAGAGAGGGGAGAGAGACAGGGAGGGGAGAGAGACAGAGGGGGAGAGAGACAGAGAGGGGAGAGAGACAGAGAGGGGAGAGACAGAGGGGAG